>NW_020799092.1:57462604-57515246 GCF_003259725.1 Athene cunicularia
GGGGGAAGGGGAAGGGGAAGGGAAGACAGAGACAGTTTCAGCCACCTCCAAAACAGACACACTGTTGCCAAAGCTGAGCCCATCAGCACTGCTGGTGATGTCTGTGATAATGTATTTCAGAAAGAGTGAAAAGTGCTGCACAACAGCTGTGAGAGAGAGGAGTGAGAAGCAGCCCTGCAGACACCAAGGTCAGGGAAGGAGGGGGAGGAGGTGTTCGAGTCACCAGAGAGGAAATTCCCCTTCAGGCCCTAGAGAAGACCATGGTTGATGTATGATAGGTTGTGCCCCTGCAGCCCTTGGAGAACCATGCTGGAGCAGATATCCACACTGCAGCCCATGGAGGACCCAGTGCCACAGCAGAGGGAGATGCTCTGAAGGAAGCTGTAGCCCATGTAGGACCCACGTAGGAGCAGCATCCTGGCAGCAGCTGTGGCTTATAAGGAACCCACACTGGAGCAGTCCATTCCTAAAGAACTGTACCCCTGTGGAAAGGACGCATATTGAAGTAGTTCTTGAAGAACTGCAGCCCATAGGAAGAACCTATGCTGGACCAGTTAATGAAGGGCTGTATCCCATGGGAGGGACCCCACACTGGAGCAGGGGAAGAGTGTGAGGAAGAAGGAGCAGCCAAGACAAAAAATTATTAACTGACCACAACCCCCATTCCCCATCCAGCTGCACCACTTGGGTTGGGGAGGAAGAAGAATCAGGAGTCTCTCTGCCCTGTCTTGACCCATGAGCTTTTTCATCGTATTTTCTCCCCCTGTCCTGTTGAAGAAGGGGAGTGAGAGAGCAACTTGGTGGGCATCTGGTAGCCAGTCAAGGTTAACCCACCATATTCTGGGTTTCAAGTGGTGTCCAGACATGTTTCAGGCAAGCCAGTTTAGGTGTTACTGAACCAGTGCTGTGCAAATACAACTGTATGGTGTCCATATCCAAAGTGGCATTAGAAGCAGAATTTAGTTACATTCAGGTGGGCCCAAGGAAGTCCAACTGGATCTTATGTAGTCTGCAGACACAAACTTGGTTGCCTTTTAATACCTTGCACAAATCCTAATTTACCAAAAATGAAAACCTGACTACACTTTTAAACAGACCTTTTTGTAAACACTTGGATTATTCAGTAGTGCAGAGATTCTTTAGAGAAAATACATAAAAGTCTTATGACACATAATGTAAATAAATACGTATAAAAAAATGTGTTGAGCTACAGCAAAGCTGAAGAAGGTGGCTTACAATTAAATGAGAAATAAAATCAAGAGGAATTCAGTAATTCATGTTTAAAAGTCAGTCATGGTTTGAGTACTATGTCAGATCATTTGCTTAATTTTAGAATCTCACTGGGAAAGTTAGTCTGGAGCAAGAAAAAAAAAGGGTAACAGTTCAGAAATGGTATTAGCCTGATCAGTATTTCATTCATCTCTGACTGCTAAACAAAAGCTGTTCTTAATTTTTGCAGGGGATGAGGAAATAATGACACTGAGCAAAAGTGAAGATACTATACTGATGCTAACCAGGCACATTACCTGCCTTGTGTTAGTTAGAGTTAGAATTTCTGGGACAAAGCTTCACTTTTTTGCAGTCTTAAAGAGTTTTTATTATTATTTGTACAATATCCCCAGAGTGTATAATTAGGTGCTCCATGGTCACTCTGTATATACAAAAGTCTTTCCTGTGGCTTAGGTACCTCAAACCTCACAACAACTCAAACCACAGGAAGGGTCAAGGAAAGGGAGGGGAAATAGAAGTACAGACTACGTATCTCATGGTACATCTACCCAAGGAGAGTGCTGAGAGTCCATCTGCTGTTAAGAGTGGCTGGCTCATTATATAATTATAGAATTGTAGAAAAAAATGTCATTAGAGGTTGTCTGGTTTAGCCTGCTTGAAACAGGGCTAACTTTGAAGTTAGGTCACACTGCTCATGGCATTTCCAGACAAATTCCAAATATATCCAAGGGCAGAGACTCCACAGCCTAGATATCTTGGTGGCCCTCTTCCAGTTTACCGATGTATTCCTTGCAACAGGAAGTCCAAAATCAGACACACGACACCAGATACAATCTCACAATTGCTGAATACAAGTCCATAATAACTTCACTTAAACTTCTGTTAATGGAGCTCTGCATGTGGTTAGGAAGAACATACTGCTGACTCATGTTAAGCTTGCATACCAACACACAGGCTCTTCTCTGCAAAGGCACATTGTCAGGAAAGAACACAGGACAGAAGACATTGAGTATCTCAGCCTTTTCCTTGTTCTTTGATACTCTGTCACATACCCAGCAGCAGGATCTTGGTTTTCTTCGTATTCCTTCTTCCACCAAAGCACTGCTAGAGTAAAGCAGAGGGAGTTTGGTACCACATTCACATTGCCTGTTCTAATGCTTGGTTCAGGTGATTCCGGGTGGGTTGTTTCCATTACATTACATGGCACAACGGACAGCATGGCCTAAAGAAGCATGCCCCATTTCACACTATAAGACACTGGTACAGTCTGGAATAGCACTCTAGTCCACTCCCTTATCCCATTCTTTCTCTCCAGTTTGGTATTTTATATGACTTTTTGCTGAAAATGCTGCCTGGGTTTGCTAGACTGAAGATGCATTAGCAGTGTGCCTGTGCCCAAGGGACACACAAACCAATGTAACTTGCAGCTTCACTTTCTGCAGAGAGTTCTGGTTTGCAAACCCTGCAGGCCCCAGCAGACATCATGCCATTCCTTACATCAACATGGGCATTACATCTTGATTCCACTGGATATGACTGAAGCCCTGAAGAGCTCCAGGAGCCTTGTTTGGTGTCTTTCAGCTCACATCATAGTTTCCATTTCTCAGGGGCTGTCTGTGGGTCCTTTTTACAAAGCCAGTAGCAGTTACAGAGACTAGCATCTCAGATCATTAAAAAAATCCCATGGCATAATATTTTCAGCCTGGAATAATTGTTCCAAATACTTAAGAAGTGGCATTGTTTTTCACTAAAGTTTTGTCTGCTGGAGGAAATCATTTGAGCTGAGCGCTGATGAGCATCCAGGCTGCTCTTGTAAGTGAAGCAGTGCTTTATATTTTGTTCTCTTTTAAATATGATTTTGGCAAGTAGAGAAATAAGAAAGTACTTCAATCTCTGGTCAACATATTACTGACATATAAAATTTTCTGTTGACTTTGCTAACACTAACTTGCAGAAACATTATTTTTTCTGCCCCAGTAAGCAATCCAGTCCTGGATTTAGCTACTTTGTGGGGGTTGTGGTTGTTTATTCAGGCTAGTAAAGATTAGAAACTTATGAACTGCCCAGTAAGATACCTCACAGTAAAGAGTTTCCAGTCTGGTGTATTAAATAGGCTTGAGCAGTTTCTCTATAATATTAGCACATACTAATATAAAACTTGAACATGATCTGATTTACAGATAATCCTTTACAGTAGTATCATAAAAATGTATGAGCATATAAATCGAAAAGGAAAGGGAAAAGAGCATGTGTATCTTAATAGACCAAGTACACGAAATATTGAAGTATATATTCCATTGCTTAAGGCAGAGTAATAATAAAAAGTGCAATAAAAAGAAGTAGAATATCTTTAGACTAGAAATGACCTGTCAACCTCAACTGTAAACCAAAAACAAAGTCAGAAGTATAATTTCTAACACCAGGCATTAGATCCTCCCACCACAAATATCAGACTTTTTAATAAAAAGCAAATATACTATTGATTAGATTACCTAAAAGACTGGCCAAAGTTGATACATATACATGCACTTAAACTTGTAATGCTCAAGTACACATGCACTGACAGGTAAGCACCGTCAAGTAAGAAGAAAAAAAGAACAACTGGAATATTCTGATCATCTCAGGGCAAAAGACAGGTTTTATTTCCCTGAATATTTACTGATCTATTGAGAAGAAATGTTTTTGAACTTGACAACTGGAAAGGGAATATGAGGAACTTCTAAAAAGCTCCATCATTGGTCTCTGAGCCTCTTGAACACTGCTTCTGAGAACATAAATGTATGGGCTAGATACATCTCTTCTGCTTTTTAGCTTTCTGTAATTAAGCACTTGAGTTTACCTAGACTTTCAGGTGATGATGTTACCCTGAAGTCTTTGGAAATGGATCAGTTATGCTTTGAGAATTGAGAGCTCTCTGACTCACATTCCTCAGATAGCTTTCCAAAGGGTGGTGAGGGTGTGCAAGGTTTAACCCTTGCTGGGATGAAAGAACACGTGGCCGTTGCCCCTCCCCCACCCGCGCCGGTCAGGTCAGAAGTTAAACACAGACCCCGGCTAAAATAACAAGAAATTTAATACAACAGAGTGATAGAACAATCTGAACAACAGTATCAATGGTCACAACAATAAACAGCAATAACAGTGAACCAGACAAACGATATACAGAGAAATATCGCTAAATGACCACGGAGCAAACCCGCCACGTGTATGGCGAAAACCAAAACCAGAAGCGAAAGTAAAAAGGCTCCGCCCCTGGACCTGACGCCAGCATGGTATGAATAACCCGGCTGGAGATCCCTTCCCCCTCTCTCTGCTGGGGAAAACTTTATCCTGGCTGAACCAGGACAGAGGGGAATCCAGGTGATGGTCTACACAAACATATGTGTACCACCATTCTTTCTACAGAAAGGAGTATTCCCATTACAAAACAACATTCTCAAAAATTGTAAAAACATCAATATGTACTTTAATCCCCGTTCAGGTTTTTCTCCATTTCAGCTTCGTCTCCTGTCTTTATAAACTCTGATAAGGTTTTTGGAGCATAGGCACTGCCTTCATATCTGTCTATAAGTACACATTATTAGCATTGCAACAGTAATAAAACCTCATCAACACAACAGGGAGTTTATTTGCTATCTTACTTGAAAGACTTTCAGACTTAAATCTACTAACCCTTTTTCTGTGGTACTGGTCCATTGATTCCAGTGGGACTTCACTGGTGTAATTGAGGTTAGAATTTAATCTACAGTGATCATGTAGTGCCATGTCACAGCAAAACTTTTTGTTTCACTACCTTGAAATTGTCTTCATTAAAGAGCCTGGTTTAGGTTCCACATCACATTTATTTCAAAGCTCTACTTAATAAACAACATATTTTTTATATTAGAAGTCAAAGGAGAATGTATCTCCAGAGCTTAAAAAATGCTCATTACAAAGACTTGTAATTGTTGGTCATTATGGAATTATGCTCCTTAATTTCAACTGAAAAGTAGTATCTCATAGTGTTTAAAAATATTTTGTGCATTTAAATCCTGAAAACACATGTGAAGATTTTTTTTGAAGAAATAAGATTTTTATCAGTAGTTTTAGCCCTAATCTACCTCCTGCCAATTTAAAAGACTATTATGGGTCTAATTCTGATCTTACTAATTCAATGAATAAGATCAGACAGTACACATAATGGCACATATATTGCCTTTGTATTGGCTTCAGCTGGGAAAATACCCCTCTCCTTCTTAAGCTGTTCTTGTCCTCCTCAAATACTGCTGATAGGATCTGAAATGGGGTTCAAGGGCATTCCTCACAAAAGGACAAAGAAGATTATGTTAGGCTTCCATGACTGTTACCCTAAGACCTTCAGCAACTAGGATACCAAAAACAGTATCCATGACTGTGTAACAGCAGGACTTTTCATCCAACAAGGCAAAATTGTTGTCTGTAAAAGGAAGAGAAAAATTTTAATGAAGTCTCCACTGCTAAGTGTTCTTTATTTATGGTGCCACTCGATCTTTGGCAAGAGCTACCCTGTAGCCCTAATGCATTTCTTGCGTAAAAGCTCAGCTGAGTAAAAAGAGCTAGATAGAATGCAGTACATGACCTCCACAAATTCAACCCTTTTATGGGAATAGAATAAAATAAGTATCAATGTAATTACATCTGACGTGCTCAAAAAATTTTTGGAAGAACAACAGCATTGATTATACTTGTTTTATGTCACATTATGATTTATTTTTCAAATAATATGTTCTATAGGTTTATAAACTACTCAAGGTGGGTTTTTTTTTAAGGATTAAGTAAATGTGCTCAATCCCTTAGCTACAGGCTAAAATCATCAATTACTTGGACTGTCATGAAGTTTTGATTGTCTTAGTGTTTCTCTAGCACTATTTAGAGCTTAGTCTTCTTACTACAGCAAACATTTGCATTAACAGGAATTTGGCACCAATGTTTCATTCCTAAACTTTTATGAGCTCTGTATTTCAGGAAAATTAACCACATTGACTTTTTTTGTTTGATTGTTCATTTTTAATAATGGTATAATTATTATGTCAGGAGGACAGAATGGATGCAGATGAGCTGGGTCATTGCAACTGCACCCTAAAATGTGGTCCATATTATCCACTGACAGACCATCCTCTCCTCAGAGCAGAAGCAGTGTCCCTCTCCCTGCTGGATACCAGCATCACCGAGTAGTAAACAAATTGGAGGTAAAGCCACCGGGTTGCATGTCTCTTCTGCCCACCCTTGAGCTGATGGGATGAAATCCAGTCCTGGTCTGGGGCCTGTGCCAGCACAGCACTGAGATAAAGCTGATAAATCTCTTGAAAAGGGGATCAGCACATCCACTTGGATCCCTCACCATGGAACTGAATCTCTGAGCAGGCGGGACCACACACATGTCTGTCCTCGTAGACATGTCTATAATAATTCCTGAGGAACCATGTCCATGGGCACCTCTTTCTTCTCTTCCTTTATGCCCTGTGTTCTTCACTCTCTCTCTGAGGTTATCTTCATGTGACAGATTTAAATGAAGGGAAGATCCCAAAGCCTGTAGGTCATGATCCTACAAACTGAAATTTGCGGTTGAATGAGTGGACAGTAGTTCTTATGACTGAGAGAATCAGAGATTACCACACAGAAGGAACATTTTCAGGCTGGGGAGCAGAGGGGAAAAGCAAAGTGGAGTAACATAAAATCAGATGGAAAAAATACTACTCAGATGATTGTTGGCACAGATGGGAATTGCTGCTTTATTCTCAAAGAAGCTTCCATTAATTTGAACTTTTATTTTATTCCTTGTGAGAGTTGACCTCCTGTGGATTTTTTTCTCCATTCCTTCTCACTCCTTCAGGTGAGTGATATACCACAGGCCAGTGATATACCTGCACACCTACTTACTAAAGACATAATGTCAGTAATAGAAAGTAGAGATCTTCTTGCTCCTAAGGCAAATGCATTTAATGATTAATACTGATGAGCGCATTAAAGAAAGCCCTGGAGAGAGGGCTTGAATTGCTATCTGACATATGAGCCTGTAATAGGACACTTTTGAGTAAAAATAAAGGAAAACTCTCCTAATATTTACAACCAAAATTCGACCAACTTTGAAAATAATGAAAAATGTTTTAGTCGCTTTTTAGCTAACACCCAGAACTGATCTACGCTCTCCAGCACAGTAACTCTGAGATCTCATGGCCTAAGTTTACCAGCAGTGTGAAGGATGACCTAAAATGCACCAGAGAAAAAGCCAGCAAATATGACAGGAGTCACAGTAATAAGACCATGTGATTATTCAGTCTGAGGTGCTCAAAATATTTTTACTCTTTCTATGAAAAATTATTATTAGTTCAGTTTTTGTAGTGTTAGAAGGAATCCTAATTATGAAAATGAAAAAGATGAGAATGGTTTGTCCCACTGCCATGCATTTTGACTGTGATAGTGGGGTAGATCCATGCCCTACCTACCTTCTCTGATTCTTCCCAGCTGGCTGTAAGAAACCTCTTCCTTTGAGAAGGGTGCTGCAATTACAGTGGTGGGGAAAGCAGGGTACTGAAAAGAGAGACACAGCATCACAGAGAACCTCTGCTGTGGTACCAGGTGGAGTTAAGTAGGGTGCAAGGAGCCAGTACAAATGTGAGAGCAGAGCATATTCTGAAAAGGGATGGGAGAAAGTGGTGAGGTCTCTTGCAGGAGATAAATTAATGGGAATGATGCAAATTATATCATTAAGTAATGTGCCTTATCATCAGAAAAAGCAGCATTAACACCAGAATTGGTGGGATCTCCTCTGCAATCAGATACAGGTTGTAAGCCAGATCACAGACATCAGATTACAGCTGAGAGTGGATACTCATAAAAGAATTCCTACTAGAGTAAAACTGTTGTTGCAAATAGAGAGGCCAGAACCCACTCCTCATCATAAGTGATATTTCACTTGAAAATATTACTTTTGAAAAAATTACTCTTGAAAAAATTGAACATCTCTGATTTTCGGGCTACAGTGACCCAGTGTGTTAAATCTCTGGGCTGAAAGCCAGTTTAAGAGTCCTTGCAATCATGAGACATCAATTCCCATCTCCCACAGGAGACCAGAAGTAACTTCTGAAGATAAGTGTGTCTAACACAACACATTTGCAGCAGTGACATGCAGCCATACTTGTCACTCCTCTGCCTCCAAAGGAGTGTAACAGCTCAAGACCAGCAGGTCATTTCCTCATCCATTCCCTAGACACACAGCTTCTGTACAGACGCAGGGAACAACTGTCAGACAGCCCCAATCCAGTTCATGGAGAAGTAGTGCTGTGAGATATATGATCTTTTTTGCGCCAGGATTGCAGTATTGACTCTCTTCTCCCAGAATAACTGCTTACTGCTTCATCTGCAGAGCTGTGGAGTTATAATGTGGGGACAAACAAGAAAGTACCTATAATAAGAAAGTCAAGGTGAAAATTAAGGAAAACAGTGTTAAACACACTGAAAGCAACAAACCTAATAGCAGAAAAGGACAGAAGACTTGCTCTATAAAGGTCTCTAAAAAGAGATTTATACACAGTGAGAAGCAAAACTAATTGAAAATGCATACAAAGGAGAGGGTTTGGCAGTCCTCATTAAATTCTGTGTGTTGTAGAAGTAAATGAAACAGTTTGCACCAAAAGGTTGAGTAGAAATTTAAAATCCAAGGACAAAATTCTCAGTGAATTGCACAGGCAAAATTAAGCACAAAAATTGTCAGATATTGGTTAGAGTTCCTGATGATTTTGACAAACAGGAAAATAAATACATTGAACATAGTTATACTTGAGGTGGAGAGAGGTGGAGACTCTTAGATTATTACTTGATGCTGTTGTGGACCTTGAGGTCAAGCTGGAGAGAGTTGCTCAGGAAATAGTCTTTCAGCTGTGGTCAGAGTGCTGGTCAGGAGGAGCTTTACTTGCTTAGTTATTATTTACATCGAGCTGTCCGAAAACACAGCCTGCAAGGCCAAGATAAATGATCTGCAGCATATTGCTTTTATAATGTTTTCAATTAACAATGTGATTCTAAAGGTTCACCGTAGTTCAAAGAAAGCTGGTGTGTGGTTTAAAAATGTTGAGGAATCACTAGTTTGGGGAATTCACTACTTGGTGCATAAAGCAGAAGGAGCTCTTCTTTGCAGCACAGAAACCATTACTGAAAAAGCAACTTTTACAGTGCTTCCATGCCAATGTCTGATGTAAAAGCATTTCTCTGAGCATGACACACAACCTTTGGAAGGGGAAGGAGTTATAGCAGGGGCATAATATTAATGATTCAGAAAGTCTTGTGTCACAACCCTGAGAACTGCAGTATCTAATCATTAGGCATAATGATTCGTACATGGGCTGTGCCAAATAATGACGGGAGAATTAGACACCTAAAAATGGAGTTTGCTGTCTGGGGAAGGTCAGTGTAAGCCAACTGGTGGGAAAAAATGTCAAAGTAGTGCTGTGGGACTCAATTCCTATCCACTCACAGAATCCAGATCCATGTTACAGGGAGGGCTACATCCTCCAGGAATACATACTGAGCCATCTTCTTAAGTGAAACATGTTTGTCTTTCAAAACTTGAAGAAAGGAGAGGAAAGGATAAGGCTTTTTTTCCAGAAGTCAGGGAAGGAGGTGCAGGTGCTCCCTCTGAATTCCAGTCTCAATGTTTAGTGCAGTTGAACCAGCTGTTAGAGAGCTGGAATGAGAAAGATTTTCTGCATGAGGGATTTGACCCCCCTTGAAAACTGCAGTCTCCAAAAGCATTACTCACAGTTGGTGAGTAGAGTATTTTATGTTGTCATTTAAAAATGAAAAGTAATTAGTTTAAAAAAAATTACTTCTTGTAGCTGAGGTTTGATTGTTCACTTAAAACAGTACCAAATTCCAGGCTTGGCTTGCTGAATATTTAAGCATTTTATGAAACACAGGCTGCACAGGAAGAGATTGAGAAATTCCCTATAACACGATTTCTTGGGTACATGTGTGGGGTATCTATACTCACATCTCTCTGGCCAGAGAAGTCTCATGTGACCTTCCAAAATCCGCTTTTAACTATTGGGTATCTGGCAACTTTTCCACAGAGCTACAGGCTTTTTAATGAACAATGACATTTTAGAGTTTGCATTTAAAAATGTGTTGGAGAGGATGTGTAGTGGTCCAGAAGCTCCATTTCTTGTGAATCCATGAGAAAATTCAAGAGTTATCAGTGATCTCCAAAAAGGTAGATTTTGAAAAGGCTCTAGCACAAAGTTTTTAAATGTTGTACGTAACAGAGAGTGATACATTTTCTAAAATTAAGAAAACATGGAAAATTTATTTCTTTACCACCTATGAAAAGAATGGTAGCAGCCAGTGTTGTGAAGCTTTATGCCTGAATGACTGAGAGAACTGGTAGTGAGATACAGAACCACGCAGTTATGGGACATGAATTCAAATAGAAATGGGGTTAGTACCTTTCCGTATCCCAAGTCACCCATTCAAAGTCATGTCAAGACTCAAAGCCTGTGTGGTTAAGGATTCAAAGTCCACACTGCACAATCTGAAGAGAGAGCTTTAGTCTCCTAATCACTGACTCAATACTTCTGGCGTAACAATTGCGAATTTTCCTATTTAAATTATAGAAACTATGCAATGCCAAGCTTTTACAGCCTGCAGAGGCAGTGCCCGGCAGCTGGGAGGGTGAGGGTTAAGCTGTCTGTGGACAGAGTAGCTCACACAGGCTTTTGGTTTCTTTGCAGGAAAGGGGATATAGATATGCTCAGCTGAAACTAATTACTAGGCCAGGAAACTTTAAGAGGATTGAATACTATAATACCCCCTTCTTCTTTCAAGGTTTGGGGTGATCTAGCACTGATGGAAAGCTGAGTTGTGAGGAGCCATGAGTGCACTCAGAAGAGGCTTTTGTTTTGCTAGACTTGAAATACATTAATTGTTTCATTTTTCTGGATTCATCTCAGCAAGATCAGAAATCCCTGAAAATGGGAAAAAAAGAAAAAAAAAAAAGACAATTAGACCAAGGGAAAAAATAGTAAATAGTCCATTACAACTAGTAACTTCCTCTGATGTGTTTCCTCAAATATATTCTAAATAGAAATCAAATAGGCATCAAAAAAGTCATGAAAGGGATGAATTTTGGAGGCAAAATAACAGTAGATGTTCTCAGAAAAATTACTTTATTGACTGCTAGCTAGAAAGGGACACTAAGATTCGGGACTTTGATAAATCTTCTAGTGCACAAAAATTGTACAAAATAATTATAATTACCTTAAAAGGAAAGTTCTTAGTCTTATCTAAGTGTGTGTATATATGTGTGTGAGCATATAATATATACTAGGTTAGTTCTACTCTTGGTTTAACAGATTTAGAGTTAGAATTAGATAAAAATTAACTGAAGTATTCATTATTTGGCAGAGATTCCTAGAGAGTTAGGCCAGTAGCAGTGTCACACTGACAAAGCTATTTTGTGTTTTTCAGCTTTGCTTTGAAGTAATGTAAAAATAATACTGGTCCGTCAGTGGTTGTGCTGACAACTAAAAGATGGCTTGGCCTAATTGGCCAGTGTGGAATATGACACAGTAGCATATTTTCAAATAAGGTGAAAATATTTGAAGCAAAACAGGTAATTAAGACCAAGTTGGGACAATGGGGAGTTCTGATTATTTTAAAATAAAAGGAAATAATTCTGTTTATTATTTCAAGAACACTTTTGAAATATTTTTACTATTAGTATTTTAACATGCAAAACTCCAGTGTTATCTAATGGGACTAAATATGTGGAAGAAAAACAAGGATGTTTTTAAGTTGGACCATGTGCCAAAGGTCAAAGACAAACCTGTACTTGAAGACTGGGGGCTTTGGTTAATACTTTGCTGAAAAAAGAATGCAAACAAAACAAAACCCACAAAACAAACAAACAAAACCAAAACAAAGGGGGGGGGGGGGAACAACACAAAAACAAAACCACAAAAAATCCACCATAACAAGGAGTTCTAAATTTGCTGGGAATCATCCCTAGATCTTGATCTGCCCATTAGAGTACAGCATTAAAGCCAGCAGTGGATAAAACCTCTGTGTGTCTGAGTTTTACCTGAACTTGGGAGCAGCTGGATTTGATTCCCAAGAAAAATCATCTCACTGATCTGTGCTCTGCCCAGTAGCTGTCACAAAAAAGGCATGGCTGTCCTTGCAAACTTCCACAGTGTTTTTCTAGTTTAATGTGATTTATACTTGGAGCAGTTTGACCTGATGGATAATATATACTGAAGAGAAAATTAGGAACAGATTGACAGATCAGTGCTTTGTTTTGCCTTTGCTGTTATTTAGCACAGGTATTGCAACTAAAAGAAATCTGTAGGAGAAATTAATTAAGTAAAATTTTCAGCAATATTTCTGCGATGAACACTGAACCCACAGTGTATCTAATCACGCCACTAATAGGAAAATCCTTCCCTCCACTGAAGCAAGGTGGACTCTGGGCTTCAGAAAGGTGCATTTGAATCTGCACTGAAATCTGTACTTCACAGCTGAATACTAATTTTAGTCACAATGCTGAAAAGTTTTACTAAACAATGTGTTCCTAGAAGAATGCAGAAATGTGTGGGTTTGTCATCTTCCATGTGATCCTGAGGTGTCTGAGGGACACCTGAGGGTGTCCATGAACCAAGGCCACGTGGGGGATATGGGTGATATTTAGCAGCTGCCTTTGGAATTGTTTCACAGGAAGGATGCGGAGGACGGAGGAAGCAAGCAGCCGATTCAATGTGAATGATAGAGCAAGCTTCAACTTCATTGAAAGAAATCACACCTTATATAAGCACTCTACAATAATCATGCATACTACTCACAAATCTATCGGATACATGTAAAAGGCTACATTATAATATCCCAGCCCCTTGTGGCATTTCAGGCATGTCACAACACCTTCCTTCTTCTGGCCTGCTTTCATTCCCAAGATTGTTTTCTATCACACTCAAGGCCATTGTGTACCTCAGTTTCTCTCATTGTTAACATAACAGTCCTTTGTTAGCATAACTGTACCCTGGGTTTTTCCCTTTGTTTACCTCAGATGGCTGCAGTCAGCTCCTGCAGAGACCCATGGCCTTGCTCTCTGCAAGCCGTTCTCCAACAGAAGGATGTGTCAAGCCCTAGTCCATCCTGCTGGGAATCAATGGAACTTGCACCTTGAGTCTCTTTACAGCCAACCCTGGCACAGGCAATAAACCTCGCATTGCTCTCCTTTACTACCTGTACTATGGGTTCTTGATTCAGTCTTCACTAGGCACTATGGCCAGACTCACTTGAAGGCATTGCCCATCTTTCACCCCTAACCTTTAATGTGAAGAGTGGCTAGAGATGGCAGTACTTTTGAAGGTGGAGCTCTTTCTATCTTGATGTTTATGTCACTTCCAGTTATTGTTTCATGTAGGAACTGTTGGAAATTCTTTATACTCTATTGTATTTGTATCGATTTGTTTAAAATGCTGAGCACTTGGAATTGGTGTGCATTCATCCTAGTTCCTATTTCTCCATGATGTATAAAATGCTGTCTCTTAGCTTTGCATTGCTTTTTAGTTCAGTTCTCCCAAGAAAGGATTTTCTGGGGAAAAAAAAAAGAAAAGAAAAAAAAAAAAAAAGGAAAAGGAGAAAAACCCTAAAAAATTATATTCATTATATTCACAGGACAAAGTAAAATGCATTTCTCTTAACCTAAATGTTAGTACAAATCCAGGAGTGCATTTTCTTCCTCTGCTTAGCACAGGTGCTGGGTGAGCTATGCTATTTCAATAATTATTTTGTAAGGATTATATCATGACAGTCATCAAGACGCCCATGTTGTATTGGAAGGCTAACAACTCATTTTCCTCTGCCAGTGATAGAGTTCTAGGAAATAAGGCAAGTTTACCAGCTCCTACCAATAAAGATTTGGACAGAGAAATAACAAGGGTGAGAAATCACCTATTAACATTGTGAATAATAATGGCTCACTGTCCAAGCTGGCACCAGGAAGATAAGCTATTCTGAACTTGTCTATACCTCTTCTTTGAAAGCTGTGTGCGGTTCTTGTCTTGTTTTCTGGTAAATAGTATAAAAGAATTGGAGACAATTCAGAAAAGGGCAAAAGGTATGATCAAATATAGGGCATAGATTCTGTATGAACAGAGTAGGACTTGTCAGGCTCGAAAAGAGATAAGGTAAATAGGTATGAAAACACAAGTGGTAGGAGGAAAGTAGCAAGAGATCACACACTCGCTGCATTTTTTAATACAAGGACCTGGTTGGGGGCATCATACAAAGCAAGGAATCGCAGCTAGAACAGTCAAAAGGACACTGACCAAGGAACTGCCAAACAGTGTTGTGAATGCCAAAAATGTGCACGGATTTAAGGGGACATAATAAAACCCATGGAAGTGCAATTTGCTAAGGATCACTAACTACAAAAAAATTTCAGTTCTGGTATTTCTTGAGTTATTTGTAAGTGGTTGGAGGATAGAAGAGCATTCAAGGATATTCTCATATGTATTCAGCCTATTCTTTTTCCCTGTATGTTTGTTTGCTTCAGGTTAAATTTTGGAGGTTGAATACTAGGCAAGGTTAAACTTTGGTCTGACCTATTACTGGTATTCTTTTGTTTATTTCTAAGCCTTGAAAGACCTGGTCAGTTCATGCTATATATGTGATTGTGTGTGGGCACATGTACTGACAAAAGAACTGTTGAAAAATTAGGTCCTCACTAAATAAGTAACACAAGTCATTGATTTTTAGGAGCAAAGACCTTGGAATATTTTCTTTTAGGGAAGTTAGAATTACAGCAGCAAAGATCAAGTTGTCTTTTTTTTTTTTTTTTTTTTTTTTTTTTTTTTTTTTTTCCTTTAAGTCACTTTTGTCTTCACATGGAACAGAATGAAAATATGGAATGTCTACATCAGACCCCAGAAAGTGCAGAGTATTTCTGTGATGGAGGAAATGTATATTCTTCCTGTAATCATTTGTACCATTTTAGGAATTATTATCCAGCCAAGCATTTCTTCTCTGCTTATCACCATGGTATCTTAAAGACATGGAATTCTGAAGTAATTCAACAAAGTAATAAATTAATTCTATGTTAATTAGATATAGTATTCTTGGGACTAAAGATGATTTTAGGAAATGAAGATATTTTTGCTTACCCCTGTCTCATTCTTCCAAATCTAGCCCTGGATCATTTCATATTCACATACAGTGGTGTTTTTAAAATAGAATTAGCTCCTAAACAGCACCTTAGATACTTTTTAAATTGTAAATGTACAGGTTGAATCCTTAAGGCAACACAGTTCAAATGCTTATTTAGAAATTTCACTTAAACTTATTACCAGTAGCAATTTAAATTATCTGTTGTTGGATGTAATGTTAAATAAATGACTAATTAGTGTCAACTTGCCAGCATTTAGTCATCAAGCAGCACGGAAGCTCTAGGGACAGCTTTATAGCAATTTACAGCACCCTCCTTAGAGAAGGACACCATTTTGCAATTGTCAGATATAATTTGACATCTCTATAATATTGCTTTATTCATAGCACTTCTCTTTCTTCTTTCAAAATGGATAGTTTCTGTTCTTCACTGATGGTCTTTCTTTAACTGGCCTCAATGTTGAAGTGGCTAACTGATACTTGCTCCCTTGCAGCGTATCCGCTTTAGGTCTAGAGCTAGCCTGATGGTGAAGGGAGTTATTTGAGATCAGTTTATTCACACACCCATGATAGCACAAAGGCAGGGCTTAACCAGTCACTCCTCCTTTGTAGAGCATGTGGCAGTCCAGCTGACAAATTTTATTGCTGACATACAGTCCTCCATCCACTGTACTAAGCATAAAACCCCACCAAATACATGGCAGATCTCTCACCAGGTAAGCATCTCCATCACAGAAGCTGGTGCTAGAAGCCCGAGTTCTGAGGTGCTTCATAGTGGGCTGTGACATTACATCATTTTTTAAAAAAGACATAAAGCCAATGCCTGCCTTGGTGTACAGACCTTCAGCAGTGATTGTCACAGTCTCAGTCAGAGTCACCTTTCAGCAGGAGAGGGCTTGGGCACTGGTGGTGGCCATGCAGGGGAAGGGCACCTGCAGTTGCTGCAGAAGCTTGCTACCAAGGTTGTGTGAAGATCCCTTTGTTTGAAAACTCCAAAAAAGGCCCATTTTCACCTATGAGTGTGGATGATGGCCAGTGCCTTGTGAGAACCACCATGAGTTAGGTGACACTAGGAAAGGCAGCTTGTAACGTTTACATCAAGAACAGTTTTCCTTGCTATGTTGCTTTCTTTATTCATAGAAGTGTCTGATCCATTCAGAAATATTCTTTTTCCTAAAAATAAACATGCTCATTTTTTGCCTCTGAAATCTGGGAAAAAACAAAACATAACACCACCTCAGTAGTATGCCTGTGTAACTGTTATGCAGCTGTTAGGAGTTAGCTGAGCTGTAGCTCTGGCAGTTTAAATAGCCCCCATACAACATGAACCAGACATCATACTTCTGTGATGCTTTGCTGCAGCTCAGGAACAGATAGGATATTAGCTTTTCCTATGGAGTGAAAGATGACAAAAAAAAAGGTATTTTTTACCCTTTGGGATTTAATATTTCATGGTAAATTAAAACAGAAAGATATTTGAATCTCTGTCTTGACTGCAAGCATCCAGGACTATTTCCTTGGGCAAGTCTTAATTTTTCCATGGAAAAATTCCTTTTTTTTTGACCTCTAAGTACTAAAGCCCACCTTTACAAATCTGTTTTATCTTTTTGGATGAAAGCCCCGGTGCACATGCAAAAAAAAAAAAAATATCCCTGAATGTTATTAGAAATTTTGTATTTCAGAAACCGGTAAATCAGCCAGGTGCTGGGGCAGTAGTTTGACTCTTGCCCTGCAGGCTGGAAAGCCCAGGGAGCACTGCCACTCTTGAGAAGCAGATGTGGTTTTCGTCATTCATGAATGACCATTCTGGCCAGCACTTGGAGGAACATTTGTGGACCTCAGAGGGGATCATGTCCATCACTGCTGAGTAGAAAAGAGGGCTATTGCAACAGAAGGCCCTTCGCAGCAGTAAAAGCAGCCGGAAAGATTATTTGCATTTCCATGCAGAATCTCCCTAGGCTGGAATAAAATTTGGAATAATCTATGTAATGTTCCGCATCTCACACTAACAGCAACATTTTGTATTACTAGAAATTACTTTTCCAAAATCATTAGGCTATTTTAAAACATAGGTAAGGCTGCAGATTTCATCATGACTACTGTTAGTGTCAGAGAGGCTGGAGAATTGCTTTCCTTGCCTTCTCCTCTATTCCAGCATGTAAGTGTGTGCCAGATTGGGTGGCTGGGTGCCTGAATGCATGGGCCGATGAGCAGCTGTATAATCTTCACTGAGAGTCTCAGCAGAGCAGCCTCTGGGGCTCTGCCTTTGGCTCCTGGAGAGCAGGAAATGGCCATTAGCTGAAAGGGGAAGCAAGAGGACAGATGCATCGTCATCACCATCATCATCATCATCATCACCCCACCCCGGTGTGTGAAGCACCAACCCTGCCCAAAGCCAGCAAGCAGCTGGAAGATGGAAGGACAGACCTTGTCCTGGAAAGACAGGGCACCATTCTGTTAACCACCTCCAGTGCAGAATGCTTGAACTCTGCCGGGTTGACATGCTAAATCCACTGGGAAACGTGGTTTGTGTGCCACGTGAAAAAAATGTGCCATGTTGGCTTCTGCAAAGATTGTTTAGTTTCCATGGATTTCATACTATTTTCATTGTTCTGTGGCCATAAATCCACTTGTTTATAAAATAAATATTAGCAAGTTAATTGTACTGACTTTTAATTTATTTTACAACTCCATTATTTTCTGACATGTTTTACATGTTTGAAAACAAAAATATTACTAGCTTTCATTTTCAGGAAATAAGATGGAAGCAGAAAACAGACCTCAATCAATGTAATATTTTTTAAATAATGTAAATGAATTCGAAGGAGGTGGGAGAAGATACATGCAGTTGTAACATGCATTTTAAAATAGTTTTGCATTTGCACTTATTCTTAATGGCGTTTATGCCCTCTTGTGTCAGAAAACGTTATTGCAGCTAGTTGTTTTTTTAATATTGTCAATTTTTTGCCTTAACTGTATCTGTCAGTATCAGCCTCAACTACTGATCTTTGTAAAAATACACATCCTGGATTTATTCCTACTAAGATGTCCTACAGTTTCACAGTTCTGGTGTAGAGGTCACTTGTTTCTATCCAAAGTAAGCTAATCCATATATGAATTTCGGATCTGTCAAATACACATAAAGATTTCTCTAAATTAAAATTTCTGTGGTTACTTACTCTGCCGTCCAAATATATTTATTCATTTCTTGGTAAAAAAATTGCTCCTGTTTTCAAACAAACAAACATAAATTAAATAAGCAGCATTGTCCCTCTCATTTCTTAAGATTGTTAAAGAAAATACCTTCTCTGCTCACATAAAGAAAAAAGCCAAAAAGTATGGCTCGTTTCAATTACAATTCAAACCTTGACTTATGAAATATTCCATCTTAGAGCCATCAAAAAACAGTCTTCATTAGATTCAGGAATAAGATAAGTAGCCAGTGATGCCACAAATACAGTCTCTGTTCTTGAATTATGGGTACGCAACATCAGATATATTCTACTCATTAGTTAGAAAAGCAGGCAGGTGGATGTCCACGGATAAACTCTGACGTGGCAATGCTTAGATTACACATTGGACATCTGTAAATCCAAATACATTTATGTTTCCCAGCCTCTTACAACAGCTCAGCTTTTTGTGTGTGATTCAAGCTGCATTTCATGCCCCCAAATCTGCCATGCAAAGCACTAAATTATGCCCATGTTACTCAGTACAGTATTCCAAAAGTTCCAGTATTTGCAAAATGAAGGAATCCACTGGCTTGCTGTCTTGCCTTGCAGTAAGGAGTCAAATATGTAAAAGTGTTACCTGTTGAATAAAAACAACTGAGACAAACACGCCACTAAATCCATCCACCCCTGTATGATGTCACCTAGTGAACAGATATCCACGGGCTGCAGGCAATAGCACATGTCTGACCGGTCTGGACTACGTCTAGTGTAAACTAGGCATTAGTTTGATTGTGTCGCTTCTGACTTGAGATTTGATAAAACTTGATTGACACATCTAGTTTGTCATAGCCTTTCCCCTTCCCTTTTCGGCTAATGAAGTAGAATGCACCTGACTGATAACAGGGATCAGTACAACATCTCTTTTTCTTCACTCACCCAGAGCATACAATATTGAGATGACACTTCTGATGTTACCGGATTAGACTCAGTACAAATCATAAATGCCCAAAGACTAACTGGAGCTTTGGCCACAATAATAGACATATGTGGAATACACTGTATACAAAGCTATGAAAAAACTGCAACTGGGGAAAAAACACATAAAGGAGAATATGTTTGCAGTTACAGTGTGAAGAGCAGTGAGACAAGCAGGGTAGCACTAGATAAAACCTTTAAATAGTTCTCTTTTGAAAAGCAACTCTGTGAAAATTGCTTAATAAGATTCCATATTTGTTGTCTCCATGACTGAAGAGATCAGATTTTCTGCAGAATTCAGAATTTGTTTTAGAGATCAAGTATAATTTTTCCACTCTGAAACACAAGCACCACAAAGCTACCCTGTCATCTGAAAATGGAGTTATGTTCTTTTTCAGTTTAGACTTCCAAGGAATAAAGCAATTTCAGGTGGGGTAAAGGACGAAATTTTCCCTTAATTTTATGTCATCCACTTCCATTTGTGCCATTCAGTGATATATGAGGTATAACTAAAGGTAATGTTTAATCCAGCAGGAGCAACTTCATTAACAATTCTGGTTGTGCCAACACTAGACTAAAATCTGTGTCACTGTCCTCAAAGAGATCAAAGCTAACCAGGGTAAATGTAATAAAAATTCCATTTTGTCACAAAAGTGAGCAAATATGTTTTTCAGCCTCTTCAGAAAGACTAATTTCTAGAAAGTAATTTTTTTCTGATCATAATTTTATTTAAACATCTCCAACACAGTGTTTATCAACAGGAAAAAAACTAATTATGTAAGACTTATTAAAGATGTGGAAGATATTATTAGCACTAAACAATGGGCAAACAATATTATATTTGGAAAATGTCACCGTACTACAACTTACTCGAGCTGAAATAGAAAAATAATCAAAAGAAATTTATTTTAAAATAAGCAGTATATCCATCCACCTGTCATTTTGCCCAGAAGCTAAGAAAACCATTGCAAAATACCTCCGTGTATCAAACAATCCTTTTTTTTTATTATTTTGTATAACAGTGAAATAACATAGAAAGGCACCGCCTTATGTCAGTAGGTAGATCCACACAGAAATGTTAGGGACTGATCAGCTAATAGTTTCTGTTCCTAAAGCATCAGTCTTCACTTGAGTCACATAATTATAGTGTCACGTTATCAACAGGATGAACTATATCCCTGAACAACTTCAAACCAAATTAATTAGAGGCAACAATGCCTTCTGTCCACAGCAGCCATTGGTGACGATGTGAGCTTATGAAGGATGAACAATTTAGCATTTCAAATGATAGATATCTAAATATAGTTTTAGGAATCTAATTTAAGACATCTGTTCCAGTAGTACTGGGGGTGTATGTAAATTTTGCATTTGAAGATCTGGTTGTGTCAGGTGTGTGTAAATATATATTGCCTTTTAAATAGCTTTCTGTTGATACACTTTGATTCAATCTAAGAAAACAGTTGGATTGTATGTAAAAGAAAGAAGTAAACCAACAATGAATACTGTAAACCAGCAACGATTATCAGTGATTTGATTCTAGTACTTCTCTCCTAAGCTCACCACCCTGGCCCCATGCCCACTCCTCTGCCTGAAAAGAACTGGGGTTGGTTAGGTGTCGGGGATCCCATTTGTCAAAGGGACCTTGAAAGGTCATTTACTCACTTCCCTGCCCAAAGGAAAGAACAGCTGGGCATTCATCACTCCTGACAGCTGATAGTCAGCTCCGGCTTTAGGAGGATAAGCACTAAAAATGCCTGTGTTGTAAGGTGCAAATGTTGATGTGAAGGAAATCATGACTATCTAGTATTTTTTCAATTTTATATATCTTGTAAATAAGGACAGCTATATTAATAATTTAGAAGATGGATTTATTGCATAATGGATTCCAATCCTGCATGTCACAAAATCAGAAACAAATAGCATTCAAATTCTGAGCGGGTGGGAGGGTTTACTTGTAGAAATATTAATGTATATTTTTCCTGTGAATATTTTACACTTGGGCATGCTTTATAAAGCAACTAAACATTTATTTTACACAACATAATTTTTGTCAATAGTCTAAGACTTGGTCATCTATATTATATCTGCCTGGATGGCAACTTATTTGAATATTTATGTTAAACACCTTCATCTTATCTTACAAAATGCAAACCGTTCATCTTCACCTACAAGGCTATATATAATCTCCTTTTGACATATGCTGAGCTCTCATTGCTAGAATGTGTTCTCTAACCCCATATACATTCTCCATCATCTGATATCCTCATTCCTTTTTCCCCTCCTTCTCATGATGAAGTGTACAGTTTGGACCATGTGACTTGAAGACTCTCCCCATCTTCTCTATTATTTTTCCAGTTCCTGCTGAACGGACGGGTTTTGTTTTCCAGATAGCATTTTCCAAACGCTGCCCCTCTTGAAGTTTTATTTCTTACCTTTTCTTGTGTTAAGAGTCTATAAATTCTGTGTAATAGGGAATGTGTGCTCTCTCTGCTCACAAGCATACTAAACTCACATGCTACAATCAGTGTTGAATAATGACTTGAAATCCAGTAAAATTAAAAAAAACAAATGGTATTTGACAGTAATTTATCTCTTTATTAAACTCTGTAGTGTGTAATGACATACTTGTCCTATAGAATATGGCACTCTACAGAGTTCAAAAAGCTGGTATCTTTTAATAAGCTGCCACTGGAATGACTATATACTTCAGTAGCACTATGTTCTTACTTGCTGGACAAAACAATATCCAGCATCATAAAGAAAAGTGGTAACCCTAGTAATTCTGAGCACTACCAGGATTTGCAGTTAGAATTTGTTTGGTTGCTTGCTTGTTGCTTGAGTTTTTCATATTTGCTTTTGGCTAGACCGTAGAAAGGACCTCTGGAGGTCAGCTAGTCCGGTCTCTCGCTCAAAGGTGGTCTATCAACAACAGTAGCTTAGGTCAGCCATACTTCTGTCTAGCCAAGTAACTGTTGAAAATCCAGAATCTCCTGGGCAACCTGTTCCAAAAATGTGCTACAATCCTAAATGAAAGTACTGTATCAGTTTAATTGAGACAACAGATTATTCAGCTTGACATCTAACTTACCAAGTGGTCTGCCTAGGATCTTGCCAATGGAAAGTGATGAGTTCTTCCAAGAAGAAAACAGAGTAAGGACTTAAATTTAACACTGATTTTTTTTTTTTTTTTTTTTCCTTAGCAAAGTCACTCTCTTTCCATTGCAATAGAGGCAGCCTGGGAAGACTTCAGGAGGTAGAACATAGATACCCACAGTTTGATGTACAGGGGGGGGGGGGGGGAACAAAACAAAAACGGTTCTCTCTTCTTTCAAAATTTACAGATCTATTATTGTGGTAATCCATCCCACTTGTTAGGTGAGATCTAGTATTTTCAGACAATGGCTGCAGTCCTACCCACTGAAGATTTTTCTGTGTTTTTCAGGCAGACTTTCTTTCACTAGAGTCTTCTGAGAAAAGAAACAGCTAGACAAAAAAAACCCTCTAAGAATGATTTCTAACATCTGTCCTCACAGTCTGCTTCACTAATCCATGTGTTTAATTCCCAGATTCAGTCTCTGGGGAATCTGATTATTGGGGAACTTGTCTCCTTAGCTCTACTTTGCTTAAAAGACTTCAGAAAAAGAGCTTAATCAGGAAAAGCTGAAAGCAAAAGTCTTGTTTTTCCAGCTTCTGTGATTTGCTGAGTCACTAAAATAACAACTAGCTCTACAACAAGACAATTACCCTCCCTGACCCATATGGGTGAGGTCAGGAGCCACGAAGAACTATTTACCAGGAGAGATTCAGCCAAACATGTCACCTTTATCTCCACATCACTGCCAATGTACTAGTTCAAATCCACTCACCCAACCCTGTAACGCTAAGCAGCTCAGAGAGCCCCCATTGCCACCTGAACCCCTGATACGGGAGCCGAAATGCAACACAGGTTGCAAGATTGCCCAGGCTGAGGTGTCACCATTTGGGCTTTTTGTGGTCCCATGGCCTCTCTTCAGAGGTCCTGAGTCTCCAGTGATTCAGAGAGAGCAGGATTGTTGCCCGCAGACATGTGCAAGAAGGCTGTGGCTGGGGACTACATACACAGACCAGGGAACACAGGCAGCCGCAGGCTGCATCTGCCTCATATAGTCAACAACACCAGGTTTAAAGATGTAAAATGTTTGTGTGGTTCTTTCTGGCCACCTTTTTGACTGATTTCTTCAGAAAAAGGGAGTAAATGTATGCAATGACACCATTCCAAGAATATCTTAAAATCGGGAAAAATAGAGGTAAGTGGCCAAGAAAGTCAGTCATAGGCCCAGGCTGAAGATATTGCACCCTTTAATGGGAAAATGGCCATAAAAGAAACCAGGCCTATCACAGAAATGTCATACCTTTCTAGAAACCTGATTTCAAATACAAGCTGCTTCAGTGATCCAAATACCATACCTTACTTATCTACTAATTTCACCCACCATTTTGTGTGCCTTTTTGTCCCATGTACTAGTTCCAGCTGTGCATTCCCCTCTCCCACACGGAACATGCCGAGAACATCACTGCTACACTATGTTGCTTTTGTCAAGAACTTTTCCACTTCTGCTTGTGTAATGGCAGCAGACATGGCAAGGACAGTATGTATCATCCAGAAGACAGTGCTTCATTCCTGTGCCTCTGAGCATCGTGCCAGTCATGGGAAACGCATCTGCTTGATCCCAGCAATCAATGTGCCTTTTCTGGGCTTTCATAACTGCAGACACAACAGCCTTACTTGAGACAGAAATTGTCTCCTACTGCCTATGCTGAAACAGAATTTTCTATGCCTGCTTTATACTTGTCAGTGAAAGAGATGGACACTAGAAAACACCCTGCAAAAATTAGATTGGCACACTGACTGCTATTCCCCATAATCCCTTCCTGAATAGAAACTGCTTGAGTTAATAATTGACTTTTTCTCCTTGCAAAACAATGAGCTCATTGTATGTTTCAAACAGGAATATGAAGTCATGAATGGCAATCCTGCCAAGTGTCTTTTCCTCTGCTCCCCAGGACAATGCCAAGAGTAAGGATGAGAGATTTCCTCTGACTGTTTATGCCTTTCTTGCTTTGGAAACAATGGGTTTGAGGTCTGATTAACTTAGCACTGGATGTGTGTTTCATTGATATCTCATATTGCAAAGCTAATGTCTCTCAATCTAAAATGACTAAGATGTTGAACTGAATATTTCAGTCTGATGGACTGAAAAAAAATCAACAGAAAGCACTTCTTGGTATGTATAGTCCATATTTAACTATGAAGTATAGCCTTGCATTTCACAGGAGGGTTCTACTGCACTGTATAAGAATATTTGAGCAAAAAGGTCACATTATTGAAGTTTGAAATTCATTCTTCATTCAATAAAATAGAAGCTTTACACAGTTTTCTAAAATAAATGTTTCCCTAGGCACCAACATTATTTCTATTCTCTAAGGCTGAAGAACACAAGCTTGAGAGAAGGTGCAGTATCATGAAGCACAGCATGAACCCCTGCAGGCGATGGTACCTCTTGCTGGTTACAACAGCTTCCATTTTATTGAGAGTTGTATATTTGAATTGTGCAACTTACTTTATCAATATCTCATACAGAAGTTTGATCAAAGTAGTCTTCAGAAATGGCAAAACATTTGGGCTAGAAAGAAATTCTCGGCTGAAGAGCTGAAATCTAGTCCCATGAGCACTGGCAATTTTCAGCAGAAAAATTTTGTCAGTTATATTAGGTTTGTTCAAGAGCCATGTGACCATCAGTATATGCATTTACTGAGTTCTGCTCAGTCATTCAAGATTAGACAATGCCTTTTGTTTCCTTTTGGCAAAAAGATGCTGCACATTAATGGTCAGGAGAAAATGGAAGAGAGAATTTATTTATATTCCATATCATTTTGAATGCATTTTAAAGGAAGCTCCTGCCTTCAACCATGGAAATACATTGTTGTAATTACCTTGAAATCCAACTTTGTAATAAAGCCAATATGTCAGGAGGAGAGGCCAGCTTTCCACTGTGCTATGGACAGCTGGGTGAGAAACAACAAAAGAGATGAAAATAAAAAATAAAATCATCTGTGAATATCTGAACATTTTCTTCTATCAGATAATAAGGTCCAAAGATCTCATCTATCCTGACAATAAATAAATAATCAAAAATAGATATTAGAATTCAGAGCAGAAATAATTATGCCCTCTAGCCTTACTGTGCCTTTTCCTCAAGTAGCCTTATCACTACTAAAACAGTTTTGAGGAATCCTATTTGTGGAGCTTTTCTCAGCTAGAGACAACTTCAGGAGGCTAAGTTATTCTGATTGACCATCAGTGCCTTCAGGTGGCAAAGTTAATGACAGATGTGTTGTCACTGGGATGACTAGCAGCACAGGGAAGGGAAAGGAGGAGGTGTCACTACCCTCTTGGAACAGGGCCACTCAATGGCAGCTTGGCTGCAAAGCTCCATTGCAGCAGCTCTTATGATTGACAATGTCCTTACCGTGAATGAAGCATTCCTTACTAGATGCCTTCCCTGTTTTCCATACATCTATTTTTCCGCATCATTTGAAGCGAAGAGCCTTGTATTCTCTTAGCTAGCAAGTCCTTAGTGTGGGTCCATTTGTCCTTTATTGTTCACTACCTGATAACTGAAGGAGCCTTAATTTTAGTTGCCCAAGCACCTTCTCCCTAGAGTTATTTTGCATGGTGCCTCAACAGAACACACAAACAGTTATCATCAGCTCCAAAACCTAACTTAATACATAAAATTTGACCTGAATCTTTCATGTCAGTATGGTCTTCTATCTCCACATAGCAAAACATATCCTGAAGGTTGCCTTGGCTTTATTATTTATGGATTGTACATGATGTATTTATCTCTCAAGTTATGAATAATTAGTTACTAGATAAATATAAATAGCTCTAGGATAAATCGCAACAACAACTGCTTAACAGCACCTGGTAGTCTGGAGCTGAGCGTTTGTAGTAGGGAACTCTGCTAGTCATTATGACTTCTTTAAACAAGATAGGCTATTAATCTCAGTGGGGTTGCAGAGACTTAACTAACAGAATAACTTACCCAAGATTTCTGCATTTAGCACAAAAGCATGTAAAATTTGTGTTTACTGAACAATAATTTGAATAGATTGTGAAAGCAAGGCACAAATGAACAAACATACGAACCTTCTCTAATTCCATATCCATTAATGTACAAAATAAACAGCATTTTCTTCTCTACTGCATGCTGACATCTTATAAATTATTGTCAATTAATCTGAAGTCAATTATTTTGCAGTTACTAAAAATTACAAAATCAGAGCATGAAATGTAGGCTTGATTTTTCACTTGAAAGGAAACATACAGGATGGATTTATGAAAGAACAAATAAAAAATTATGTAAACAGCAATGTGAAGGATTTTTGGACAATTTTGGACATTGCTCTAGGAGCCACAGTGTTGTGGTTTAACCCTGGTAGGCAGCTAAACACCACCCAGCTGCTCGCTCACTCCTTCCCAGCAGGATGGCGGGGGAGAATC
The DNA here is from genome assembly GCF_003259725.1 of Athene cunicularia. Lineage (NCBI taxonomy): Eukaryota > Metazoa > Chordata > Aves > Strigiformes > Strigidae > Athene > Athene cunicularia. The sequence continues at coordinate 57,489,701 of NW_020799092.1, forward strand.
AGAAAGGTAAAAGTACAAAAATTCATGGGTGGGGATAAAGACAGTTTAATAGTTTTTTTAAAGGAGGGAGGGAAAAAAAAGACAGAAAGAGAGGGGGGGGAAAAAACCACACACCCCTCAAAAAAGTGATGCAAAAGAAAACAATTGCTCACCACTAACCAACTGATGCCCAGCCTGTCCCAGAGCAAGGACCGCTGCTGGCATCCTCCACCTCCATCCAGTTTTATTGCTGAGCATGATGTCATATGGTATGGAACATCCCTCTGGCCAGCTGTCCTGGCTGTGTCCCCCCCAACTTCTTGTGCACCCCCAGCCTCCTCAGTGGGACAGTCTGAGGAGTAGAAAAAGCCTTGACTCTGTGTAAGCCCTGCCAGCAGCAACTAAAACATTCCCCTGATATCAAAACTCTTTTCAGCACAAATCCTAATCATAGCCTCATGCCAGCTGCTATGAAGAAAATTAACTCTGTCCCAACCAAAACCAGTACACTCAGAATGACTGTGAAGGAATTCTTATATAATCATAAAAGACCATTCAAAAATAACACCCATAAGCTAAATATTTAGCGATTTTTGAGTCTTGATGGTAAGATTGTTATGTAGTCTGGAGAGCAGCCCAAGAGAGACAACGGGAGCTAACTACTATATTACGTAGGCTATCCAGACTTCTTGCATAGCAAATTGAAGAGAAGATCTTGCCAGATATTATTCCCAGTACTGCCAGTAAGCCCTGCCTTAAAGTCTTCCTGATAAAATCTGTCTCTTAAAACAGCTGGACAGCTGAGGGCATCTTGAGTGTTAAAAGCTGAATGTTGTAAATACACCACAGTGCTACACTTAGCTCCATTTAAAACCTTGTGAAAATAAATGTTTATATTTCTAAAACAGAGCTAGCTGTTGTTGAAAAAGAGTGAATTCCCTTTGTAAGTTTTCTATAAATGCAGTCATAGACATGGATCCACCTCTAAGTTGTAAAATTTGAAGCTAGAAAAAAACCAATTCATTCAAAAGAGAAGTTCTGTGCAAATACAAGGGATGCAGTAAGAATTAGAGTTCATGATCAGTTTCTTTAGGAAGTTTCAGATTAGATTATTACGGTGGAATTGCATCAGAATAAGTAAAAGAACTGTATTTGAGCTATATTGGTTTTGTCCTAGACAACATAAAAATTAATAAAATTAATTCTTAAAAAAAAAAAGTTTCACATTCAGTGGCTAACAGGGAAAACCTCATAGCAACGGTGATAAACTGCAGGAGAACTTAATCCTTTCTTCATTTTGCTAGCTGTTCCATGAAAGGGGAGAGTTGCGAAGGGCTTTACAGGGCTTGAAAGGGGCAGTTATTACTCCTATTCTGTTGTAGGTGACAGAGAATGCAGTTCACAGACTAAAGGAAAATACAGTTCTTCTGTAATCACAGTTTTCCTGATGTCATCACATCATTTTGATGTCCTTCATGGGAATTCAATTCCCAGCACACAGCTTTTAGAATCCTGTGGCTGACATGAGCTTTTAATGATTCCTTGATAGGAAATGTGAGGAGTCACAAAACTACTCGTGTTACAGGCTCTGATATACATCAGGCAGAAGCACTGAAAAGAAATCTTATCACTCTAACAGATTTGTAAACCCCTCCAGTTTTCCGGTGTTTTCTATAAGCTGAAGTGTAAGTATGGAAGCCACAATATCTGGTTCCTGTCTTGGTAATAGACTTATGGGCTCTCTGGTAAATGATGTAAATTCAGGCCATCTGAATGAGTTTCAGCTAGAAAGAGGTAAGCTATTACATTCCACCTCACAAAAGCCTTCTAAGATGCAATAAATTCATATTTGCCAAGTAATTTGAAATCTTCACATGAAAAGTACCGCCTTCGTATTATATATGTTGCAGCACATTGATATATTAAGATAGTCTGATGAACTGTTATATTTTTATATTTCTTTATTAAATGGTACTGCACCATAATTATTGCTTCAATCACTGAAAGATAAAATGAATATGCATGCTAAAAGAAAAAGCATAACTAATGTATGTAAAACGTTTGTTCATTAAACCTAATGAATCTCCCTGTATAAAGAGCACACTGAAAAGTACCTGACTGAAATCACTTATTTATGGTACTCCATGATGTTGCACCGTGCAAAGGAATCTCTAAAGCATCTTGAGCAACTAAAGCTAAACAGTAGTGCTAAGAGAGACCTTTAACATATTTATGAACATAAACAAGTGCATAGTCCCAGCCCATGACTGTTCTGCAGTGCAGGTAAATCTCTTCCCCCAGCCTTCAGACTGCCATGCTGGTATTGCATCTCAAGAGCTCCACCTTGAAAATAACCTATTTTCTGTCTGCCCAAGGGTATCTTTAATTGCCAGCCCTGAGGACTCAGCCCTAGCCACATCGATTGCCCTGGGTGTGCCATCAAGTAGCCCGTGTGAGCATGGAGGGTGGGAGCTGTTGACTGTTCCCCACACTGGCCATCTCCTGGGGACCCCAGGCCAGCCCAGTGCATTGCCTCAATCGGATGGCTCTCTGTAACACACCGAGCTGCCCGGGGCTGGTCATCAGTGAAACAGCCCTGACTGGACATATACCCTCTGTCCAGCCTCTGGGGACCTGCTCAGGGTGATGGAGTGTGGGGAAGGTAGGAATTAATCTCTGCAGGTGACCCAGACATTTCACTCCTTACCACTAGAACAAGGTTAGCTGCATTGCTGGAAAATTTGCTTGCACCAAGGAAGGCAACAGCCTCTCATGTGAGCTTTTTGACTCAGTGATGCACACATGCACAGCATTATCTTATTTTCTTTCAGAACAATTAAAAGATAATAAATACATGACATAAGCCAGATTCTAGCCATGTTTGCTGTTAGTTGTCATTAATTTCTTGGCTCACTGTTGAGAATATCTGTGAATCTGAGGTTGTGAGTGCAAAGCAGCATGGTGTTGAGCCATTCCTCATCGTCAGTTAATTATTAATCATGCCAGAGAGATCTGGTGGCTGCAGTGTCCAGGCTGCTTCCCTCTATAAATGTTCGGAGAATCTCAATCATTTCATGCTGACATTTAATGCCACAGAAATTGGGGGAAGGAGAGGAAGATTTTCTGAAAATATCAACTGAGTAACTATCAGATATGAAAATTCTTATTAATATATCAAAGTCCATTTTCAAGCTCTTCACTGGATCTCCTTCTGTGCTTCAGCAGCCATTCAAGTCCAGATGATGCTCGGCATATGCCTTTCAGAATCAGAAACCTAACTGTGAAAATAAAGCCAGACTGACCCTTATACATGTAACCAGCCACAAAATTACACAAGCAGGATGCCATCCTAGAAATCCCATAAAAATTCTGTTTTCCATATTATTGGTTGAGAGAGTCTTTTATTCATGATTTCCCCTAACGCTGGCTTCTAAATGCTGTACAAAAGTAAGTGGACGCAAAGTGTCCTTCACTTGTGAGCCACCTTATACTCTGGGATGAGAGCTACCTTCAACTCTGGAATTAAAGTCACCTTCACAGGCAATGAAGCTCACCTGAGAAATCTCAAATCTCTCTCAGCAATTTGATGCCTGCAGTCTCTGAAAAATCGGGTTATGAATAGATTATGACCAATGATGACAAGTATTAAGTCTAATTATACCAACAGAAATGAAGAAGTAAAAAGGCTTTTGAAAGACCTGGCAAGCATTCAGGAATTTAGCTGTAAGACAGCGTAAAAACCACTACCACATTCTGCTACTTTAAAAACCTAGAAGGCTCTGAGAAACCAGCTCACAGCAGCTGTAATATTATGGTTTTTCTGAAACATTTATTCCCCTTTAAAGAGATTTTCACTGCAGAAGCAGCAGAGATGAATGCCTATGTTCCTGACCCACAAGACATAAGAAGAGGCACAATTGCAGCAGTGGAAAAAAAAAAAAAAAAAGAGGCACTTACATGCTGATCTGTCTAATCCCTCTCCAAAATCATTGTTCATATTAGCTGATGCATTCAAACAAATACAAACTTCTGTAATTTGCATTTTAAATGGGAAGACACTCATGATTTGCTCCACCTGGAGGATGGATGCAATGCAGCCTTTCAGTCATTATGATATTGGTATTCATAAGCAGCTGATTCCAATTAGCAGTTTTAGATCAACAGAATAATGGATATGAGTACAAGTGACACGCTTCTTTTTGTATATTTACACAGAAAGCCAGACTGGCTCGAATTCGTGCAGCAAAGAGTGGGAGTGCTAATGCCTACATGCAGAGCAAACGAAATGGCTTACTGAGTAACCAGCTGCAGCAGGTAATGTTTTCATATTCTCCATCTCCAGAGAAACAGCTTAATGACAGCCCAGCAGTATCTTATTCTATTTATCACCAGGGCAAGTCAGCTTGGGTCTTCAGGCAAGGTTATCTTTAGAGGTAGTTTAAGGAAGGATAAACTGGACTATTACTATTATTGAAGCTTATACGAGTTGATGACAAGGTATTAAAAGATGAGGGAAATGGCCAGGTAGAAATACTGGGTTCAAATGTAACCTATATTTTTCGAGTTAGATTCTGTAGAAGACCTCATTAATAAAGTAGAGTATTTGCCTCTCAGGAGGTATGTTGGATTTATCTCATTTGGTTTTAGACAGGTAGAACATGGATGACAAAAACAGGCTTCATCATCAGTGAGGGAAAGAGGTAATTCTCTGGGGGTACCATTTGCACAGAGGGGCGTTGCAGAGCATTTCCTGGAAGCACCTACTTTGCTCTAAGTAGAATCTCAGTGATTATTTCAAAAGCATTGAAATCTAATGTTACCTGAAGCAGACTCCCTCCTTACCCCTGCTGAGGAAATCAGGACCAGGGGTGGGAGCTCCAGGCAGCGTCTAGGACTGGGATCCACAGCGACCCATGCTGCCAGAGACAGCCCCTTGGCTGCTTGGAGCTATAGCCAGCTGAGAAGGACTGGAGACACAGTGTTTTTCAATCCCTGCCATTTTCTGGCATTTAGACAGTTCCCTGAGGGATACAGGAAGGCTTTCATTCCTCTATGCCCTTTCTGCTCAATATGTGTTAAAAAGCCGAATGCTTTAACCTATAGCCAGAAGAGGAGGAGGGCTGTCTGTCTGTCCTGTCTAGCACAAAAGATGAGCAGTCAGAGCCCTCGTTTCCTCTTCTGCTTGAAAGAACTCAAAGCTTTGAACTACAAAGACACCAAATAGCTTAATTGCCATGCAGATTTCAAATATCCCAAAGTTGAATTGTAATCTTTCCTATTATCCCACTTTCTCCCTATTTAGTTTTCTGCTTTCTAGTGAATAATTATGAAAGCAATTAATAAACAGTGGATGCTTTCTACTTAATTCTTCATTCTGTGTCAGTAACATCTGCTATATGCTTTCCAAACTCAGCAGATTGGGATCACTGACATGAATTTTTGTGTAAGCAGAAATACCACAAATTCTTTAGTGCTATGAAATTATCCCAGGAGGACAACTATGTTTAATTTCCTTCAAATGAGGCACATTCCCAGGAAAAAAAAATATTTTACTGTCACTTAAATTTATGTTAATTTTAAGTATGCATTGATTAAACATTCAAAGCTTACAGGTTGATTGCACTTGTAAATTGTACTATTCCATCTATGCACAAAAGACCTAAGATGCAAACATTTTAAAGGAGGTGTAAGGGAAGGAAAGAAACTATTTTGATTAAAAAACAAACAAGCAAAAGAGAACTCAGGTCCAAAATAATTTGGGTTATAGTGTATAGATGAAGCATTGCAGTTATGCTACCATGTACAATCCAGATTAGTTCTGACCAAATATTTGGATAAGAGCCCTCTTTTTCACAAATGAGAATAATATGGAGTTCTATGTATTAACAGTCCTCCACTGAAGAAGAACAGGCCTTTGTTAGCAAATCTGGCTCTTCCTTTGAAACTCAGCACCACCACCTGCTTCACTGTCTGGAAAAAACTACGGTAAGAAGAGAGAGATGTATTTTCCTGTGAATTCCAACCCCAGCCTTATTTTGAACATTTTAAGTTATTTCTTCTAATTAATAAGCCTTTATATGAAAGCAGTTAGCCAGGAAGAAAACCCATTTTATCTTATTTTAATAAGGCATTATACCCACTGCATATAAATAACGGAGAGATCCTGGATAAGAGCCTCATCTAGGGTGAAAAACACTGGCATCAGTGAGATGATGTCACAGTATAGGCAAACTGTACATGTGACCTTCAGTATGGATTTCATACACTCTATAATGTTATCACTTGCACTTTTCTGCAGTACAGTTCATAAAACACAATTTGTTATCCGTAGGCATTCAACACTTAGTGCAGTCAAAGCAAGTTTTTGCCTGAGCAAACGTAGGGCTTTTGTACAGGGAGAGCTGCTGAGTGTTTCCTCGGACACGAATGAGATTCTCACTGAAGTGACTGTAAAAGAGGATCCCCAAGCATCCTATTTTGCAACTTCAAGTGCTTAATCTAGATGCAGATGGAAAGGTTCAAAGTCTTGTGACACTGATATACCTATAGAAATCACTGATGTAATTCACAACAGCCCAAATATGCTCATCCAGACTTGGAACTCCCTATAGATCAGAAGGACTACTTATTATGTCCTCTCTATATTTTTCCCTGTTCAATACCTGAATAATTATACAACCATAAAGGATAGTAAACTACAGCAGAGTTATGATTCAGTAATAACTAAGTGCCATGGTTACTCAGTATATTTCTGGACAGATAACATCACAGCAATAATCCTAATAATCCTTAAATTTATGTTGTTTCCTCTTTTATCATTTCCTAAGGAAACTAAGAACATAAACATTAGTTATATTGAATTTAATCTTTGTATGTTTGGGAATTCCACATAGGGCACGCTAAAATTATCTCCTTGTATTTTTATATTTTTGTGGGGATTATAATGTCATGTAGAATTTACCTTAACGTTGTAGGCAAATTGGTCAATATCCATTAAACAACCATTTACAAATTTACATCTAGTTATGTAAGTTCCAGTTGCATGTAAAAAATATTATTTCTCTTTAAGTTTTGTATACCTAGAGGATCTTTATGCTTTTTTGTCTTACCTTTATAGTCTACTTTTAGATTTCCACTAAAAGACCCAGTAATGCTTCTGCTATATTTGATGAATAGTGTGAAAGTCTTTCTGCTCTGTCTCAAAAATGAACGAGATTAAAAAGTTTTCCCACAACAGACATTGCTAAATTAAAATATGTTCATAGAATAATAGAATATGAGTTTGGAAGGGACCTTCAAGGATCATCTGGTCCAACCTTTCTTGGCAAAAGCACGATCTAGACAAGACGGCCCAGCACCCTGCTCGGCTGGATCTTAAAAGTGTCCAATATTTGGGAATCCACCACTTCACTGGGGAGATTATTCTGTATATATATGTATAATTTAATGTTCTCCTTTCAACAGCATTTCTTTGTAAAGAGAATGACACAGTTGTTACATCACCTAGTAATATGTCACCCCAAAGGTGCTTATGTCTCCTCCATTCTTTTGGAGTATTCATTTTTATATAATGTGCTGTAGGACAAAATATCTTGCTTCCTATTCAGAGTATAATGTGGTTTCTTTGCCAAGATTCAGGCTGGGTCCTTTTGGAACATTTTTTGAGACATTTTGTACTAGAACCCGATAATAGCAATCTGTCTTAAAAATTGTTCCACAGTTGAACACTAAAAACATATTTTAAAACCCTAGTAGTAGCCACAGGTCTTGTCAAACTTTCATAGAAATCATGAAAAAAAAATTCCTATTCGTTTGGTGGAAGTTGGATTTGGCTCCCAAAGTTTCATTTTTCCTCTAATCATAATGCTGGAATATGTAAGCCTTTTCTTTTTTTTTTCTTTTTTTTTTTTTAAAAAAAAAGAATGCCTATGAAGTATTATCTTGTTTCCTGAATATGCATATAATCTACTTTCTCTTTCCCTTATTTATTGGGTCCTGCTACTGGCACATGAACACAAAAATGTATTTAGGAGTTCCAAGTTGTATTCTGCAGATCATGCATTCCTAAAATATTAGTGAGAACTTGAAATTTTGGGGCATCAGTTTGTGGAATATGTCAAGTTGCTGGTTCATGGTATAACAGCAAGGGTGAGGTATCTTCTTAGCCTTTCAGGATCCTTTGAAATATCATTTGGTATAAGCATCAGTCCAGATGATAATAAGCAAAGATATATTTCCTCTTTTCCAACACTTTTAAGTCAGCAGAATAAGAACTCTTCCACTCTAAGAAATGCAGAGTGGGCAATGTTATGGAATTCTGTGAAAATTATATTAATAATGAACACAATTGCACTGAAAGTTATATTTTATAGGCTACTTTTAGCTAATTTAAAAACAGCTAATTAATAAGTATAATTAAATCTATTAACTTGAGACATTATATAATTTCAAAATGTTTCCAGTCTGTATTAAAAGTCACTCAATAACCCTCTTTAATGGATCCTACAAATTGAATTCTTATTGGTTGCTCCATAAAAGCTTTAGGATGCACAAAGTTACTTTTAATCAGAAAACTAGCGGAGTTCTTGGCAAACATACTGCAAGACACTGAATGTAATCTAAAGATGGCAATTAGGTCATTTTTCTCTGAATTTTATGTCCACTGAATTTTATGAATTTAGTCTGCCTCATAGAAGTCAATTTTCAGGCAAGTTCTTTCTTTCCATATCACTTGAAATTGGCATTTTTCAACACCATTCAATTCCACACAAATTTATGTCTGAGTGAAGAACAGAAGAAAGGGAAATAATAATATGCCTATAAAGGTATTTCCATTTGTCGCACTTGGCCACAGTTGTTACTCTATTTGCTTTGTTCGCGCATTTTATCTTAGCACTGTACTGTAATTCTGAAAAACATCAGCAACTTTTGCAATTAATGCATTATTCTTTAGGGGGAAAAATCTTTTTTCTCATTCTCATACACAGATATGCAGGAGGCTAACAAATTTGAAGTGAGTGAAACTGAGTGTAAAACAATCAAGAACATGCTCCCTAAACCATCCTCAGGATATGTAGATTGATTCCAGCAGTAACTGGAAAGATTTTGTTTAAAAAGGAGGCTTTCTCAAACTACACATGAGCACATCTTAGTCTCTGCTTGGTTTGGGCTACTACTTTAAAATTACTGTAAAAATTCCCACCCCCCTCCCCCTATAAGCAACACCACTACACCACTATTTCACACTCTTTCGCACACAAATAAAATGTGGAAATCACATCTGTGTGTGAAACACTCCCTAATCACCGACTAAGTCAACGTAAACCATCAGTTTGTGTGAATTTGGATTCAGCTCTATGACAACCCTGCAAAACTGCTGTGTCTATGCTGGGATCAAGCAAAAATTGCATGAATAAAGAGTACTTCATTTAACTAAATGCTCAGTCTTCTAAACTGCTTTCGATACATCCATCTACAGTAATTAGGAACTTTTTGGATGCTTTTACATATTTAATCACCTCATCTCCTCTAATCAAAACTTCTGTTTGAGTGAATCTTTTCTTTCACATAAATGCATACCTTGAAACACACTGTTTCAGATCCTGGTTTCTAACATGTAATTCAAAAGAAAGCTTTATAAACTCATCTGAAAAATATTTATGAGTTTTATTGTATTTTAGGTCAATATAATAAATCTTATTTGTTTCCAAATAACATTTAGAGAATTTACGTAAGCACCACTTCCATTTTTATTAATAAACATAATCCTCTATTTTGTGGCACTTCATAGATTATACAGATAATGCAAACTACATTACAATCACATGCTATTTTACAAAATAATTTGGATTAACATTTTCTTATTTAGAGCTCTGACTGTTTTGTTCCAACGTTTACATTTGTATTGGTATTCAGCCCAGGCTAATATGGGCTAAACAATATAATCAAGAATAAGCTGTTTAACTTTCCCAGTTTATTCATTTGTGCCAATTTGAGCCTTTAAAGAATCATGATTAATATGTTCACTTTAATTATATTTCTGTGTGTGCTTTGTCCCACTGTTGGATTCCTCTGGCCTAGAATCATGAGTTTGTGGATGAGCAAGTCTATGAAGAAAGCTGTATGGAGGTTTCCACAGTCAACAGACCCCCCAGCCACAGCCCCTCTCTCTCATCTCAACAAGGTGTTACCAGCACTTGCTGCTCACGAAGACATAAAAAGACTTACCGCATCCCAAACACCACCATCACTGGCAGCCGTCCAGGCAGTGTACAAGAGCTCAGCACCATCCAGATCAGATGTGTGGAGAGGACGCCTCTGTCTAACAGGTACTTCACACGCACCAGCACACCAAGAGCTGAAGCCCCTTTCTTTGTTAGAGATGTAGAGGTGGTGTGGCCTCTGCAGGTAGGCTGTCAGGCTAAAAATGAAAGTCAGTCATCCAAAAATGGATACTAGTACTGAACCATCCTGCATTTGCTTGCTCCAAGCTTAATCCAAGATAACAGAATAGTCTCTTTACAACCATTTCTGCCCTCTCACACCCTCCCCACAAACTACTGTGTGCTATTTGCAGTGAAGAGCATCCACGGACCCCAAATTAAATAGAGCAACAAATATTATATGCCATGGACAAACACATAACAAGAAAAATTTAGCACAGAAAAAAGTGCAATTCAGATATACAAGATGAGCAAGTGGGAAGAGCAAGAAAGGTCTGTCCCTGCTGTTTCTACTGGTTTGATTCAGAAGTATAGAACAGATGAGACTTCCTCACATTTCCACAGAGCAGAGAAATAAAACTGATTCCCAGAGTCCTAAGTGTAATAGTCAAAAGAAAGACTCTTCTAATTAAAAAATATTAAATGGATAAGAAAAATGTAATTCCTAGTGTGAGGAGTTATTACAAAAGTGAGGAAAGTGCAGCTTAAGAGTCTGTAATTGACTGCAATCTCTGTACTCTCACAAGTAAACCAGTTGGCTTTCAGGTATATGAAAACATCATCTCTGAAAGCACAGCAAGGTCTCAGGAGACTCAGAAGTGTTTCCTATTGAAGTCAAACATGCCACCATTTAAAAAAGAAGCATTTTCAGCACTACTTTCTATAGAGATTGCCTCATTAAGTTACATTTTGAGTAGCTTGTTTTGTATAGTTACCGGGTTTGGATTGCACTTCCATGAACAGCAGCTTGTAGATACTGAAGATTTTCTGCTGTTGTGTAGCGAGACGTCCTGGCCAGCACAAAGCTCCAATCTGTTTTAGCTTTTCAGGAAATATTCTGCCCGGATCCATCCTTTCTCTGCACCATACTTACAGTGACAGAGTATATATAAAAACGCAATGCACCAGCTTTGTGCTAGAAAACAAGCTAAGCTAAAAACACAAGCACAAAATGCCCGTCTCGCTTCAAAATGGCATTCTACAAGTTTCTTATGATGCTGAGGTACTGCAGCAACTCCACAAACATGTTAACTCAGCCCTAATTAGTGCCTATATAATAGTGCCTTACTACTGAGGATACAGAACATAGAAAATGTTTTTAAATAAGCATGGTGTGGAGGAGTCTGGGACTGCCCTTTAGTTTCCACTCTCCTGCATAGCAAGTCACTCGGCTATGCCGAGTTTGCTCAAACACCTCTCCTGTTCAGAAACACTTGGGTGATGGGCTGAGAAACTTTTAGAACTGCTGAAGTGGTAGGAAGGAAGGGAGAAAGGGGACCTTTCCATGGATATAGTCATGGACCACTAGCTGCCAGGGTGCGGGGTGGTGGTGCTTTGCACCTCTGAGCTCTCTAACTGAGCAGGATAGAGATGGCTAGCTGAGGAAGTAGGTTCAGGCATACAAGAAGTTTGAAGAAGCGTGGATATTCTTTCTTCATGGATTTTTGTTTCTTCCTCCAGCCGTTCCAGCTTAAATGCCAAAGTGGAAGAGTGCGTTAAACTAAACTGTGAGCAGCCTTACGTCACTACAGCAATAATTAGTATCCCAACACCTCCAGTCACCACACCTGAAGGAGATGATAGGCCAGAGTCTCCTGAGTATTCAGGAGGAAACATTGTCAGAGTATCTGCTTTATAAAATAAGGCATTATTTATAAATTAGCATAAAGACCACTTGCAAGCTGAGCTCCAGCAGTGAGAAATGAGTCACGAGGAATGAGAGAGCTGACAAAGACAACACCCTTTGACGTGTTCGCCAGCGGCCACAGAGCGAGAGGGTCAGGAGAAACAAAACACACTGTGGGTTTCGATGTCATAGCGTGTGAACCAAAAGGAGTTTCTTACCCTTTGTCCAAACTGACACGTGGTGGAATCTTCTGTGACCATCCTGACTTACTTTATGAGCACAATGAAATGTCCCCATTGATGCTTCTTCTTATCATGAAAGCTCTTTTTAGAAAAAAAAAAATGCAAAACAAAAATAGAAACAAACCTGTGTTCCTGCTGAATGCAAAACAAGAAACATTTTGATAACGTGTCTTTTTTTTTCCTGTTAATAAACCACAAACTTGTTGAGAAATTATCAAAAAATGAAAGAAAAAACGCTCATATGAAATATGTTTGTACTGACTGAAACTACAACCATAATGCATGCTGATTATTTGGAGCTGTGATCTCAGTTTACTTTTGTTGTTTTTCAGATTAGGCATGATAAAATATTACTGTAGAAAGGGGCATTTCCGTGCACTTACAACAAACTGATTGTTAATGTTTCATGGTAGTTGTACAAATAACTTCCCTTTGAAAAATGCAGTATTCCTTATTCAAACACTCATTAGTGAACTAAAGGTGTTCAGTTAGTTCAATATTTACTATTGGTTTACCTTGCTTCCTAGGTACTGTTACAACTGCAATAAGTCATTGTACACCTGTTGTATCAGGAATCAGGATTTCTTTTTTTTAAAGTATTTTAAACAACTTCATCTACACTATAAACTTCTAATGGCAAACATTTAAATAATTTTACAGCCAAACACCACCAATGCACTATTCAATTATTGTTCTTTTCGTCCACTGCCCTCTACTTCTATGACAGTTTGTTGTCCACTCCAACATTACTGTACTATTTGGGATTTCAAGGCTACTGATGAATCAACACAGTCCTTTCTTCTGTAGACATTTTGTCGTCTTCTGTATTTGCAGAACAAACCTCTCTTCCCAGTGTACTCTTGCAGGATCAATCCTATTTGAATTAAAATTACAATAAAGGTGTTTTTGGGATCAGCTAACACTTATCTCCAAACCTTCCTTGTTGACATTCTGCAGCATCCAGAGTATTGGCTACACTGGAAGACACCAAAAGATACTCAGTAAAAAGACTGCAAAGCTCTTTTTGTAGTTGTCTGTAAACTTGCATCCTAAAATTTTTTTGAGAATTTAAGAATACTGATAGAATAATGGATTGGGTCCTAACACTATAAAAATATAATTTATATCAATTGGAATTTACCCACATGGACAGGCCTAAAAGCTAATATGAAGGCTCCACTAGTTAAGGGGTTTTGGCTCCATTTTTAAAAGACATTGATGTTACCAGAAACCTTTCTGATAAAAAGTGTAATTTTTCTTCATGAGAGTGCATTAGGAGATGTATCATAATGCTTCCTATATACATGGCATACCACACATCATATACATCAAATATACATGGAATATGTGCATACTGATACATACATATATACATGAAAAACACTGGATCAGAAATAATTGCATGTCTGCAAAATAAAATATGCATATAAATCAAAAGGCTCAGTGCATTAGATGCCATTACAATAAATGATTAACACAGTTATTTAATAGTTTGAGTAGTATATGTTTCAGTACAGTATTTGCTAGCATTCTACTGACATAAAAATTTACATTAAGAGAAAACACCCACTAAAAACTGAAACTTGTTGATAATACTTTTTACTACATACAAATACTGGTCTTTCTACCTGTCAATAGAGATTGAAAAGTGGATGATGGACTATCATGCTACAGTATATACACCAAAATACAACATCACATATTAAACTGCAATTAAAAGGAGTATATGATGCCATGCATTACTCTCTTATCGTTTACTTATTCAGAAGCTTGGTTACTTTGCAGTTAACTTCCCACTTCTTCTGCAAATCACAATAACCTACTCACTGTAAACTGAGCTTCTACATTTCTTTCAAACCTTAACAGAGAGCAGAAGTGCAGGCTGTCCTCTAACCCAGAAGAGGGCTCCTTCTGAGGAACTCTGCAAACTGACTTTGCTCTCCTCCCTTTTACACTGTTGGAAAATAGCACTAGATCTGCTGATGCTGGTGGGTTACCAAAGTTTTAATGGGGCTTAAAAGAGAGGCAGAATGGACCCAGAATTTTCACTTGCATCCTACTTCTACCCATGATTACTCACACAGAAAATGGCTTGATCCCCACCTTTTGCCAGAGTTACTGATATAAAAACTGCCTTGATATTAGTAACAACTTCTTGACTAGTTATATCAGGTAAATAATGCAAAAAGGCAGTTAATAAACCCACTTTGGGACAAACTACTTACAACCCAGGAAACCTACTGACTTTGTAAGGTCACGTGTTTTAAAATCCGTTTATTCTCCTTTTCATATGGGCTAAAAAGAAAACACTACAGCAATACACTTGCATGACAGTTATACCCCTGAAGCAACTTGTACTTTCATTTTTAAAATGCAGCTTATGGAATAATTTAATATGATTTTGCAGAATTCTAGTCCTGTCTTTTATTTCCGTGTCACATGAAAAATCATTAATTTATTCTGAATTTGGGAAATACACATTCTTTTGGTGTTTTAGGTGATTTAAATGCTGTTTTGGTAGTGAATGACTGTTGATGACTGTGTAAAATGCATCTGTACTGTACATGAAATGTAATTATTTCTGTGTATCATACAAAGAAACCGAGGTGGTTGTTTTGACAATTTTGTTTGACAGTCATATATCGTATTTCAGAAGGCAGCATAATACATGCATTATGCTGAATAAATAGACATTTGAGGAATATTTAAATAAAACATCTGCATGCTTGAATGGGTCAACCTGGTTTTGCAATAACTTATTCATGAAACTTCTTTTTCCCCTAAGATTGAAGGAGCACAATCTGAGGGCAACAAATGTCCCCAGCACTAATTTCAGGCAACCCATGAGCACATCTAAACCATACCAGAGCTACCAAGACCAGGATGCTGCAGCTCTGTAACACAGAGCTGCCTTTCCCCTGTGTGAGAGGCCATCACCCTTCCCTTCCCAGCCTGCAGCAGCAGAGAAAATTGGGGCAATATATTATTTCCAGCCATATAAACTCTACCTCTTCATCTGTACGTTTAAAAAAGTATTTGCTGTTTTCCACACAGACAGCAACAGGTCTGATGAACCTCCCAGGCTACAGAATCTTCTCAAACCCTATATCAAAATCCTTTGATAAAATCTTAGTGCATGGATGAGATCAAACTCCTTTCGTAGCCTAACAGTGGTTAACAATAGACTGTTATCACTCACCAAGGGCAACTGGCAGCACAGATGATGCTGATCGATCAGCTGTGTATACTGTAGCACTGACACACATGAAGGCCACCTCTGCCAGGAGCTTACTGCTCTGGCGTGAGGGGGACAGGTAAAAGTAATACCTGCCTGGCAACCACCCCAGAGCATTTTTAAGGAGAACAACTGTCCTTCCATAAAATAGCTACAGGAGACAAACTGAAAATGTACACTTTACATTTTGAGGTTTTGCATGTACTTGCTACAGAAACACACTGCCTGAGAGAAGGCTTTCTCAGCGGAGAGCATGGTGCCACCTCAGCTGCTCCCGGGAGAAGGGTGGCTTTCAGACAGGAAACTAGTCTGGAGGAGGATAAATTAGTGAAATCACAGGATCATTAAGTTTGGGGCAGGGAGGGTGCCTAGAAGGTCGTGTGCTCTTTCCTGCATCTGAGGTGAACCAGGACTTTATTTATCCATTGACCATAGAAACATCTGAAGATTACCAGATGTTTTGTAATAGCAATCAGCTGATGGGATATGTAAATCTGTGGCTAAAAGAGCAGTTAGGAGTGAACAACATATTTATATTGACAAAGCCTGTAAGATATATATAATTATCTGGACAGCTTAGTTTCTTTCTTGCATTATCTATTTATCCACTTTTAAGGTAGCCGTTTTCACAATACCTATGCACAAGAAACAACTGAAGGTATGGGAGAACTGAATAAAAAGCAAATAGATGCACAAAAATTTTCAAGTATTTAGGACATCACAATTTTTTTTAAAGAAACATAGTCAATCATACACAAGTTTTAAAGTTTTAGATACAATTTAATTTCAATAATATCAATTCACATGGATTAAATATAATGCTTATGGTTGGGTTGACCCTGGCTGGATACCAGGTGTCCACCAAAGCCACTCTCACTCCCCTCCTTAGCTGGGCAGAGGAGAAAATGTAATGAAAAGCTTGTGGGTCAGGATAGAGCCAGGGAGAGATCATTAACCAATTACCATCATGGGCAGAACATACTGATTTGGGGAGTTTATTACCAGTCAAATCAGAGTAAGATAATAAGAAATAAAACCAGATCTTAAAAAACACCTTTTCCCCACCTCTCCCTTCTGCCCAGGCTCCGCTTTGCTCCAGGTATCTCTGCCTGCTCCCACCAGAAGCACAGGAGGATGGGGAATGAGGGTTGTGGTCAAGTTTGTTACATGTTGTCTCTGCTACTCCTTCATCCTCACTGGGGGGTGGGGGGCTCCTCACACTCTTCCCCTGCTCCAGCGTGGGGTCCCTCTCACAGGACAGAGTCCTCTGTGAACATCTCCAACATGATTCCTTCCTACAGGCTTCAGTTCTTCATGAACTGCTCCAGTGTGGATCCCTCCCAGGGGCGCAGTCCTTCAGGAATACACTTCTCCAGCGTGTGTCTCCCACGGGGTCACAAGTCCTGCCAGCAAACCTGCTCCAGCGTGGGCTCCTCTCTCCACGGGGCCACAGGTCCTGCCAGGAGCCTGCTCCAGCGTGGGCTTCCCACGGGGTCACAGCCTCCTTCAGGCATCCGCCTGCTCTGGCGTGGGGTCCTCCCTGGGCTGCAGGTGGAGATCTGCCCCGCCATGGGCCTCCCTGGGTGCAGGGCACAGCTGCCTCACCGCGGGCTGCACCGCGGGCTGCAGGGGAACCTCTGCTCCAGAGCCTGGAGCAACAACTCCCCCTCCTTCTTCACTGACCTGCGTGTCTGCAGAGCTGTTTATCTCATGTATTCTCACTCCTCTCTTCCGCTTGCTGTTGTGAAGCAGTTTTTTCCCCCTTCTTAAAATTGTTATCACAGAAGCCCCACCACCGTCACTGATGATCTGGGCCTTTGCCAGCAGTGGGTCCATCTTGGCTCTATCGGAAATGGGGAAGCTTCTAGCAGCTTCTCACAGAAGGCACTCCTGTAGCCCCACTGCTACCAAAACCTTGTCACACAAACCCAATACAATGCTTTTGTGGTACTTCAAAACCTATCTGAAAATCACCTACTCCATCCTATTTAACTATGTAGTCACTGTGACCAACGGCCTGTCTTTTTACTATATATTCTTTATATAGTCCCTTATAGTTATGGATTGCTTTTACAAAATGAACTGTTATAAAGAACAAAAAACATAGACAGAAAGCCGTCATACAACCTGCTGGCAGATGAGGCAATACTTTTCCAAAGATCAGGAATAGTGAATTTTGCCTCCTAAAAGCATTTCCATACTCCCAAGTCATGAGTGTGTGGTACAAACCTTAATCGGCTCCACAGCTATAGGCAGAGAGCCACAAGACTCCTCATGATTCACTGGGCTTAACAGACACACCTGATTCAGGCAGGGGGTGACCTGTTTTCTAACACAGTTGCTCTCCTCAACATCAAGTGATCTGTAAAATACATTAAGGAGCAGTTCCACAGTTGTTTGCTGCAACAAGAAAGATTTGTTTCAATACAGTTTATGCTGCAGAGAAGAAAGAACATAACACCCTTCTCTAGGTACTCCTGCAAATGAAGTAGTTTTCACTGCTGCAAGTATCTCTAAACCTTCCCCTCTTGCCAAGCAGCCTCTCTCCTACATGTATCCTAGAGCTCTACAGGAAAAAAACGCTCAAAGCAGCCTAGTCAGTCAATTTTAAGGCTCTTTGAACAAGCCCTAGAAAATCAGAGACACCTCATAGCCTGAGGACAGTGAAAGAAAAAAAAAAGTTTTAAAGTGTTCCAATTTACAGCCAAGACCTGTTTCAGCAAATGTGGTCAAAATAGAAGCATTCTTTCCCACAACACTTCTGAGTAGTCCTTACTAGGGAAGGGAATATTTTTATCATTCCCAACATGCGGGTCTTTCCCCTAATGAAATTAGCCCCATTCTGAATGTGGACTGGCTCAGCATTTGGGTAGTCAAGCCCAAGTGGAATTACCCTGACCATGGATGATCACTGATGTGGGGGTCTACAAACACTGGTCTGGGAGGTTGGTCCTGTATCAAAGGAGCCCTGCCCCAAACAATCCCTCTGCTCTTAAAATAAACTGACTACACCTAATGCCAGCACTTCCTCACCGCCTGGGAAACCTAAAACAAAATGACCTGGGCTGTCAGTGTCTCTAATTCTAGCTATGAACTTCAATGAATCTCCCTAGCCCACCTTGCTGTTTTTGTTCCTTCACAAGCTCTAACCTGGAGACAAGAAGATGTACAAGCAACCCTCACTGGTAGCCTGGGACGTCCTCCCATGGCAGGACTCAGGATAGCTGAAGCATGGCCAAGGGAGCTTTAAAACTTTAACCGTCAGGATTTCCTGAGACAAAGGGCAGGACTTCATCCTGCTCTGTTTTTCCATTAGTTTTGGTGAAATACTCTACATTCAGCTGTAATTCACAGCTGAATGTAGCTGTATACATGCAATCCATGAAATCCACAATCAAAAGATTCCACAGTTTGTGGTTTTGTTTGGCTTTTTTTTTTTTTTTTAAACAGGGAAAAAAACCCAATGACTCAATCTCACTCTGTAGCATCACAGGCCTCTGTAGCACCCTGAAGTCTAGAGCAGGTCTACATCTTTCTGGGACACCTCTTTCTCTACAAAGGACCCTTGCCCTTAGCTATGGCAACGCTGCCCAGGCTGAGCAGCAGGAAGGATGGAAGTCTGCTGTGCATGTGCAGTATCACTGGGCACAAGGCTTCCCAAACAGTGCAAAAGAAAATATTTTTGACAAAGATACTCCAAGCAAAGTTTTGGGAAGGTCTATCTGTTAGCCTTTTTCTTAACTCAATAAGTATTAGCATCTGTAGGAGGGGTACAAAAGCAGAAAGGTAATCTTGCTTGCAATACTACCCATGAAATAATTACACCCACACACAGACTGTTAAAAAACAAACAGCCCACACAACCGAAAAGCTTAATTTCATGAGCCTTTAAGAAGCTTTCTCAGAAGCAATAAAAAAAGAAAATGAAATTCACAATGCAGTTTCTCTGCAAAAGAATAAGTAGAATAGGTAAAGACCCATCAAATTAACTCTCACTAGCAGGAGGACCCTCACAACTCCCACCCAAAGCATTCACGCTCCAGGACTTCAAAATAAAAAAGTCATTATGGAATTTAAGACAAAAGTAATTTTATTGTCTACCAAATCACACCTTGCCTTTTTTTTCTTTTCTTTTACAAATTCCAAAACAAAGGAAATTTTTTAAAATGTAATATTACGTAAAAACCCATTTGCCACAATGCCACAAACTACTGTAACTCAGTGGAACAAATATATATTTCAGGAGCGTGGCCAATTGTAAAAATAATCCTATGAAATAAACATTGTTCATAAAAATACAGTAAAATGCACTTTCCCCACCTCAATAAATACATTTTAACGCTGTTTCCAGTTGGCATTTTAAGCCACTAGAGACCTCTTAATGAAGAAGTCACTAAAATATAATTCCTCCTTATGTATTTTTACAATTATTGCCACAGCATCCAGAACTGTAAGCATTTTCCTTGTAGTCTTTTGTTTCTACCTTTGGGGGAATCACAGGAGAAAAGATGTATCTATAAAAATGTGCTAATCCCATATTGATTCCCATTTTGGAAAGAATGTTTAAAGTTTTTTTTCTTTTCAGTAAGAAACAGTCCATAGAACAAAATGTTTCAAACAAGAATTCTCCAGAATTACTCAAAAAGACTTAAGTCTATTGTCCAGAGTTATAGTTTTGTTTTCAATCCCTGTTTAATATATTTAAAATTAAAAATTAAACAGTTATGTTAGATAAAAATAGTTTTAGAACATCTTTAACAATAACAGCTAAGATAAAGGTTTTGTTAGAAAAAAAGAAAAATCTCGCTCTTTTTACACAACTTGCAATTCAAGTATTGACTTGAATTGTAGTTCTGCTTTCCATGCACACTAAACCACACAATTATATATACATAGATCCCTGATTAAGACATTTGCAAAATGGCTTATTAAAAATGTAAAAGTCAATTTCAACTGAAGTCACATTTTTTTTGTCCAAAGCAGAGTCGTTTCTTCAGAAGATGAGTATTTTTCTTCTTTTCCTGTGATGCTTCCTTAGAGGTTGTCTGCCTACCTGTGAATGAATCAGTATTTTACACATCACATAGCTTGTGACAATAAATTAATTATTACTGTGCCCAGTGAACAAGTGCCTTTAATAAAAAAAAAAAAAAAAATCAACCAAACAAAACCAACTCTGTTTTATGCTTGAGGCCATGGCTAAGAGGCTGACAGGGCTATTATTTTTTCTATGCTGGCCTCCTTCACATCCATTCATTCACTGTTTTCTGAAGCATACGAAGACTGGTATACTTGGCATACTTGACGGAACAGAACAAAAACAACAAAACCCAGTAAAAATCCTTAGTGACTTCTCAGACTCATCACATCACCTATAGCTCTTCCATTTCAAAGTGTGTATTAAAACTGTTTGCCATGGATGTATGTTCAAAGATCCTTGTCAGGCTTGGTTTTAGTAGCTCCACAGAATGACATGACAGCTGCTGTGAGGTATCACTCTTCAGGGCCATGATCTGATCTGCCCCAGGATCCCTTCTGTCGTAGTACAGAGCCCACAGCAAAGTAATAGTGAGGATCATAGCCAGGATCTGCGTTACTCCAATAGAGATTCCTAGAAATCTCAGCACTTGCAATTGCTTTGTCCCCCTCAAAAAAGTGTACATTTTTTTACCGCATCCCTATGAAACAAAAATAGATTAAAAAAAAATTAGTCAATGTTATTCGGATTGCAATTTCCAAGGTTTAGCTAATTCTACCTAGTGCTGGCTTTTCTGGCTCCCCAAAATTTGTCACCTCTTTCAAAGAATACTTCGAAAACTATTTTGCCTGCTTTTTAATCTCCTCCATAATGCCATCTTTAAGTTTTCACCTACACTAAGAGTCTCCTGCATGTTACAAGCTCCAAGAGATCTGTGCTACCGTTCAAATTCAGGAATCAAAGTTGATCTGAGTTCATATCAACTATCACTGATTTTTAAAGAAACTCAGCTGGTTTAGTGAAGGTTTAAAAGCCATTAAGTCCTCTTAATCATCTTTTTTCTCTCTTATATTGCAGATCTTCAAGGCTGTCAATTTTTTTTAAACACTGTACTTTTTCTACAAGATACCACCATCTGAAGCTAAAAGAATATTCTAGGAAAGATCTACAGACCTGCATAACCTCAGTGTTTCTTCCTACCTTTTCTCTTTTAGTGTTTTATCTGGACTCACTGTATGCCAGTTTATTAGTTCCACATAAAGACCCAGGGAGTAGAAAAATCATTACATTCCAGACGCCATCTGAGTAAGAAGCATCAAACAGAAAACCTTTAATGGAGGACTTCTGACAATTTCCAGAATGCAGTGGGTACAAACAGACTTTCCTTAGTATTTAGTGGTAATTATACCTCACACGTGGCATCGCTCCTTTTTATTCTTGAACTAGAAGCATCTCCTCATTGCAAAATATCCAGTTATGATAGTTATGCTCCACATATGTCTCCTATCCATAGACTACATTTTAAAATTAACTGGCTTAATTTCTGATCTGAATGTAGAAACTTCCTTGAAAAATATTGTGACAGTTACTATACCAAGAGTCAGTTTTGCCTCATATCTTGTGCTGAGCGAGTAGCTCTAACAACCTGCCCTGCATCAGGCTCTGCACAAACCTAGGCAGGCAGCTAGACCCTGATCCAAAGAGCCGAACATCCACATGCTGTACTAGGAAGATGGTCACATACACCACCTCTGCACTTATTTACAGAGTAATAATACTTGCTATTTACACAGAAAAAAGTCTGATGAAAACTATGTTAAAACATCACAAGCTGATGCTTCCAAGAAATAGAAACTTAGCTCTTTCCAAATCATCAATGCATGCTCCACAGTTTGCTTACATGGCTAACTAATTACTGTACAAGGCTTCAGGAAAGCTCCCAAGCCCTTGTAAGGAATCAAGGATCCACAAAGAGACACCGGCTCTAGGAACTACTGGCTAACAAGTGCAAACACGAGCTACAAAGCTTGTTGCTCAGGAAAGGTGATGCCCAGTCTTAGAAATGATAAAATCTTGCTACTCTGGCCGATGTTTATTCTCTATTCTAAACATTCCAGGGCTTCACGGCACAAAAATCAAAGGAACACAGCCACCAAGGGAAAATTCAGAATAACAAACTGGATGGGATAACATCACGAGCACCAATAAGCATTTGTCCCAGAAGACGACATCAGGAACCCATCAAAATGGGCACTGTCATCAAAATGTCATTTTTGTGTTTATATTCTTACTATGTATTTCTTACAGTTTTTCTACAAAAAGAAAACGATTAAAGTGACAGAGTCTGAAGAGAGGACATGATAAATAAAACTTTTCAATCACACTGAAAATCCCCAAAGGCAACATTTTCAAATGTTACAGTCCTGAATCTATTTGATAAAAGGACAGATTTTTGCCTCACACACAAAACTCACACTGAAGTCAACAGATTTTAATTTAGGATATAAATAAAATTAATGTACTAAATGATAATTGTACTAAAGGATTTCAATGTCTTTGCTCTGTTCATCATTTTACTGTGTGATTTTCTAAATATTAACATAGTTTAGAAACAGAATGTAAATGTGGATTCTTTGAAACTTGAAAAGAAAAAAACACTGTAGCAAAAGCAGTGTAATTGAACTCAGTGAGGAACAAAATTTGTCACACTGGTGTCTGTCTTCATAGAAGACTGTTATAATTATACTACTTTCCAAATTTGTTTTTAATTACAGAGAAACTGGCTTCATTTTAATACTTTTTATAACTTTAAGGGATGAAGATACATGCTGGTCACAATTTAAAAATGCTTAACCACAGCAGTATTCAAATTCAGTTCATTTGTTGCCTAGAGGAAACATCCATTAACAGAAAGCAATAACATTAATGCCTACATCTCCTGCAGTACAGACACATAACTGAGACAAATTATGCCCAATCTAGATAGACTGCCTCCCTTCATTTAATGATGTTCTTACAGTTCTGCTCTAATACATGCTCAAAATCAGTTTCAAAAATCGAGAAATATCCAGCCACCCCCATTATCCTCATATTCATGCATTTTATTTCTGCTTATATGACACATTCATAGTTGGTAGCCTGCAATTAAAGAGTACATAAATATACTTTCCTCAGCTAAAGTAAAAGTTTGTCACTAAACAGGGAGCTCTTGTTGACAACTCAAAAATAGTATAAAACTTTGCAGTGATCGTTCAGAAGAATTAGCTTCAAACTCCTACAGAGCTATGGATTAAAGGCCTGATTCATATTTATTACAAAGGCTACTTTATACTTTCAGTCTTAAAATGGAAACAAAGCCTGTATTTTTGATTTACTACAACATTATAGAATAAGGAACAGATCTTAAATGAGGCACTTCTCAGAGTGGAAAAGAGAAACCATCATCATATTCAACAGATCTGTTGTATACTCAGATTTTCACTATACTCAAAATTACGCTAGAAAACAAAAGAAAAAACTACTGAACTCACAAATTTTTTATTTTTTTTTTTTTTAAAGATAGCAACTCCCACCAATCATTTTATCTAGGCTACAAGTTGGGCAGAACTCCACTGTCCTGACCACAACAAACTTCCAAGGCCACATCGACATCTGACACACTTCTCTCACAACCACACTCCTTCTAAGGTTAGTCTGTTCCAGAACTGCACCAAAGCTGAAGCCTGTCACAATAAAAGCAATCCAAGACGACTAACACATTTGGAAAATAGCTTTTAAAATCCAGCAGGGGAAACATGATTCCTGCCAAAAATACTCTCAAGCAGAACTATAAGTAAGCCACCTTTCTTTCTACAAAAATTGTATTGTGAAGGATTCCAATTTAGACTACAGAAAGCTCTGAGATGCCAGCAGAAAATTACAGCACAACTACAATAAAACAATTTTATCAATCCCAGCCAAACCAAACTTCAGTTTTCTGAAGTAGTACAAAGAGATTTTCTGAAGTACCAGAATGGACTTGCAAAGTATTCACATAAGCCAATTTCAGGCTAGCGAGACTAATCTCATCAGGCTCCCTATCAAGCCACCAGACTATGCAAGTTTGTTTTGAATCACTTTCTAAAAAAAGCTTTTCTCCTTCAGTTCTCCAAAGTACAAGTCAGGCAGATTAGCCTTGCAAGTGTAAGCTGGTTTTGCATTATATTGATAAACATACTAGCAAGTACACTGTATGAGCCTGAGAAACAACTGACAGGCAAGCACCATTGGAAAAAAAAGCTTTGCCAACCAAACATTGTACATATCTCAAAGAGCAATGGAGTATTTTTGTGGCTGGTGGAACAGAACATAGCCTGTCCCTTTTTGGAATGGATTCAGCACTACAGAACCAAAAATAATTTTTCTGTTAAGAGCTGAACCCATCCAAAATGCTCTGGAGTATGGTAGGGGAAGTACCAGGTATCTTTTAGGAAAAAAGCCAGGCAGCCATCCTTTTTATCAAGTGGGTCTTAACAGAGCCCTTATGTTCTACATCATCATCATATTTGGTTATTAACTTTCTTCAAGTAGAACCAAAAGAACCTGAACATGTGAAGTGTACAAAAAAACACTTTCCTGAAACATGGTTGAGGAAATGAAATGTTAGCAGAAGAGATGAGAAAACCTTGCAGTTTCAACAAGGCACTCCAGTGACTAGTACTTTCTCAAAACTTTTCGAGCTTCCTGAGCTCAAAAATGAGTTTCTCACCGAGTTACACTGCTTACATAAGCAGTAAGGATTCTCAGGGCAAACAAGGCCAAATGCCGGGGGCTGCCCTTGGGCCACAACAACCCCCAGCAGCGCTACAGGCTTGGGGAGGAGTGGCTGGAGAGCTGCCAGTCAGAGAGGGACCTGGGGGTGCTGATTGACAGCCGGCTGAACAGGAGCCAGCAGTGTGCCCAGGGGGCCAAGAAGGCCAATGGCATCCTGGCTTGTGTCAGCAATAGCGTGGCCAGCAGGGACAGGGAAGGGATCTGACCCCTGGACTCGGCACTGGTGAGGCC
>NW_020799092.1:57515296-57554601 GCF_003259725.1 Athene cunicularia
GCACTGGTGAGGCTGCACCTCGATTCCTGTGTTCAGTTTTGGGCCCCTCACTACAAAAAGGACATTGAATGACTCGAGCGTGTCCAGAGAAGGGCAACGGAGCTGGTGCAGGGTCTGGAGCACAGGTCGTACGGGGAGCGGCTGAGGGAACTGGGGGTGTTTAGTCTGGAGAAGAGGAGGCTGAGGGGAGACCTCATCGCCCTCTACAGCTACCTGAAAGGAGGGTGCAGAGACCTGGGGATGAGTCTCTTTAACCAAGTAACAAGCGATAGGACAAGAGGGAATGGCCTTAAGTTGCACCAGGGAAGGTTCAGACTGGATATTAGGAAGCATTTCTTTACAGTACACGTTGTTGTGTGTTGGAATGGGCTGCCCAGGGAGGTGGTGGAGGCCCCATCCCTGGAGGTGTTTAAGAGTCGGGTCAACATAGCGCTGAGGGATATGGTGTAGTTGGGAATTGTCAATGTTCAGTTAATAGTTGGACGAGATGATCTTCAAGGTCTTTTCCAGCCTAGATGATTCTGTGATTCTATGAAGCGTTCTGCAGCTTCCATACACTTACACTCCTTGTAGGCTTTCTATGACAGTTGCTCTGTATGGAATCAACACTGGCAGCAGTATTACAAAAAGTAACCATTATTGCAAAGGGAACAACTTCGCCTTTCTTCAAGAACACATAGGAGACTGGCAGGCCCCAGGAGAAGCCTGAATGGCTTTCCCATTCAGAGACTGACACTTCCAAAGCATAAGCAGTGCTGTCTGTGCTGCAAGCCTTGCCATAAGGCAGGAGAGGCTTTACAAGTAGCTGGTGGAAAGAAAACAGCCTCTGTCACTGTCTTTAAGGTTCCCTAGCACAGACTGGCCTTCTGAGGAACCTGCCTTTTGGCAGCTCTGCCCTCTCTCTTCCTAGTGGTAGCACGTGAGGCCTAGGATGGATGTCTGAAAGTCCAGAACAGATTATATGATTTCTGCTCATAGAATCAATTCCACACATATCTAGCAAATAACCCCCCATCAGTGAAGCCATTTCCCCTAAACTTGATTGTTTCCTGGCAACAACTAATATTCATCTTGACTTGTTTACATAGTGAACCTCCCCTGCTTTTGAGGTATCTCTCCTTAGCTCCTGAACAAGAGCCCCATAATAGATTCTTGAAGGAAAAGAGTCTTGAACAGTGCTAAGAGACTGGGACGAGACAAAATGGTTCTTTGGGTGCTCTTCCATAATGCAGAGTTGTGCTGTCCACTGAAGACATACTGCAGCATCTGAAAGCATGCTTCTCAGACCTGTCCTCCTTGCTATACACCCTATATCACTGTTAAAACAGGCAAATGAAGAATGCAGCTCTTCTCAGATCCTCATAACTACTTCAGATATGCTTTTTGTCACTACTGGACTACCTGGACTGTTGGTCATTCTGGTATTACTGAATGCACAATTAAAGGTCTTCAGAGGTTTGTTAGCATTAAAAAAAAAAAAAAAAAGTTAGGTTGCAAAGCAATCTCCAGACAAAGGTGACTTTAGACAACATTTTTACAAGAATAGTGGAAAGACTTCTAATAGAGAACATAACTGGTTTTATAATTTTCACCCTAAGAACAGTAATGACTTGATACCATGATTGCTTTCCTTATGCACTTTGAGTTCAAATAGGTCCTGTCCTCTCCTGGTTTTAAGGCTTTTTTTTTTTTTTAATTCTTTTAAAATAATCATCATACTGTAACAAGCACTTTTAAACAAAGTTTCTATGCATGATCACAGTAGAGCAACTGAATTACCTGCCTCCCTGCATGAGCCTTGCTAACAAGAGAGCTCTCATCTTCCAAAGAACTTCTCAAAAGCATCCTTCACTGTACATACCACTAAAGTCCTCGTTAGCACAGGGTAAGTAGAATTTCTCTTAGTTTGACAAGTCAAGGACTGGACGTTACACCAAAACTAAGTTTTGATTTTCTGACTGGAGCAAATTTCAAGTCCAACCTAACCAAAATAAACCAAATACCTCAATGTTTAAGCACATCTCTGATGTTAACTGCATTGCTACTAACTTATCTCACTTCCAGGTAAGGGTGGGTGGGTACTTTTTTTCTTTTTTTTTTTTTTCCTTCCTCCCTCCCTCTCCCTGGCTTCAGCATTAATAATAAACCTAAATAAACATAAGAAACACTTTCCACAAACACAATTACTCTACAAACCTTTCTGCTGCACTGCACGCGATGAGTTTGCAAAACGACTGGATCAGGAAGAATGTACAAAGCTTTCTGAAATACCCACATTTTTCCTCTTACCTCCTGATAAAGGTCACTGAGATCCTCATGATGTGCCTGCTTAGAGCATCCTGGGAACTCTCTGACACAACAGGAGTCAGGTGGCCAGTCCATCTCTGTCATTTCCAGCCAGTCTGTGAAGTACACCACCCCACAACATTTAAACTGTAAAGGAAGGATTAGCCAAGATCAGCAATATTGATGCTACTTCTTCATAAAAGTAGGTCAATAAAAAACCTAAATAAATTCCTATTACCAACTTTCAAAATATTTAAGTAGGATTAAAATCATCCATAAGAGCTTCCACATATTTTCTTTTGCTGTACTTTGACATAAAAGCAATGTGAAAAATGTAGTGTAGTGAGCAATCTCAGAAACAGCTGATGATATGCCTCTGTCCTTTACATTTCAACTGCTCCCTCAAAGGATGCTTCACAGAAATTGTCCTACCCTGTAATTCTGCTATCCTTACTACAAGGAACTAACGCATGATAATTTCATGTCAAAAGGGTGACTAATGAACAAGTATATGTGTAGCTGAAGACAGTTGTAGGAAAAGATGATTAAGGTCTTACTAGTGAGGACTGTTCCTGTAAGGCTACAACTATGGACACATCTGTTGAAAAACCATATGAGATAAAGCATAGCTTTATCTGAATACAGAAGAAAAAAAAATTTAAAAGTGAGCAAAAAAGTATAGAAATTACAAATGCTGAAAGGAAAAATGAAAATGTAAGGAAGAAGTATCACAGTAAAATAAACACTGCAACAGAACTAGCCATAAAAGTAGGAAGTCTGGCTGCAAAGCAGATGAGCCATAATTGGCTATAAAAATCACCAGGACTAACAGCCTGTCTTCTCCTCTGCAAAGCACACCAAGAGATTTAAAGCCAAATGACCAGCTACCACATTCCTAGCTGCTTTCACATAAAAAAGGGCTGAAGCAGCTACATTAGATTTTCTTCAACATTGGATGGGGACTTGGTATTAACAAAAAAAAGGGTTGATGCAGGAACAATATGTTGCTTTTTTTCTGTCTGGATGTTCATCAGTACCAGTCTGAGTGTTTGTAAGTCATCACCTGGTTCCTTTGACCCATGGGTTTGGGAACATTTGCCTCCGCTGACCCACTTCAGAGCCAGAGTCCTGTATATCACACCACTCCTCAGACACAATCAAGATCAGCACCCAGACCCCATATTGGCACACACTGTGCCTTGACTTCACCAGGCTTCTTACAAATCTCACCTATTCCTTTTTCACCACAGCGTTAATGTCTGTTTTTATCAGTTCATTAGCCAAAATCCACGCAACGCATGACTTCCTAAGGGAAGCTCAGACCTTGGCTCATTGTAACTGCAAAGATCACCTCATTAAACATCCTTTTCTTACTCTCAAACATTTTCTTTCCCCTGCTCACTTCTTTCCTAACCCCAACTGACCCACACCATCTTCCTTAGCATAGTCACAACTCTGGTATTAGTGGGGAAAAATACATTTCTCTTCGAAGTTAAAAGATAGAGAAGAGCGAGCACAAAGGTAATCAGGACTGATTCTCTGGAAACAAAACTGTAATTACATATTTTTTCTCTAGGAAAAAAAACATGTAATGCTGATTGAAGAAGGGCCCCAAACATAGTGTTCATTCAGGCATAAAGCACATACCAGGCTCATGCATCCACCACCTGAGTCATGAGTAGATGGAATAAAATAAAAGTCCTGCAAACTTTCCCCAAATATTTCCTCTGGTTAAAGAAGGAATTTAGAAATCTAACTTGGGAAAGGAACTACTTCTTCCCTGGAAGAGTTAAGGCATAGTTGAACCTTTTTAAATAATATTCATATTAAAACCAGCCATTATGATGACACTGCAACAACCAGGAGGATAAGAGGCAGCTTTTAATTTAATTAACCTGTATGTCTAAACCAAGATACAGTATCAGTTCTGTTCAAGGAAAGAGAGACCATTTGATTATCTCAGGTACAGAACAAATGCAAACACTCTACCTGTGTATGTAGAATTACTGTTTCACAGAGCACTTGCATAGCCAGGGCAGGGAACTGGGGAGGGTGGGGGAATGTTTAGCCTCATGCAGTCCTCACTGTTTCTTTCAGGGTTTATTATAAATACAGACTGACCAATTGCTGCCAGGAAATGTTTAAATAAACAGGAAATCTGTGCAACAATGAGAGATTTAAATGTTTCAACAAGGTCAGCACAATGACAGGCACTTAAAGAGTTCTCTTCCTGCACGTGAGTTATATTTGGAGTTAATGGGTTTTACCTTTGGCAATTTCATGTTTTCATAACATAATACTTCATTCTTTAAAAACATTTGTGAATTTTAGTAGGCTAGAGGGCAAAACTGTGAATACACAAGGAAGCTTTTAGGTTTTGTTTCCTGCCACCTCAGTCAAAAGGAAATAAAATCCCTGATCACTTTCTCAAACCTCAGCCAAAGAGATAGTCTTGGCATCTTTCTGGAAATCCTTTCCTACTCATTTCCAGCTAAACACATATGTTAACCATGACAGCTCCATGAAAGGAAATTAACAGAGCATACAGGAAAGGGAGCAGAGTTTAAATTTTAAAACAGCATATAGAAATGTTCATTTTACTTTACCTGCAGATTTTTAATTTTTATATTTATATATATATATATATATATATCTATCTATATATATATATATCACATTATGAAGTGTTATAATAACCCTAAAAGGTATTGGTGTCCTAACCTTACTGGCAAAGAAGACCGTGTAGCAATTTAACTTATTTTAGTAACATTCTTTTTTTTTGTGTTTTAGTGTCTAGGGCCTACAAAAGCTCAAAAGGTGGGTACCATGTGATGTTAAAAGATATCACCACTACACAGGGTTTCACATAAATGAACTTGCATTTATTTACCTATTCACTTAAAACGAAAACTTTTTCTTTAGGAGATAAATAACATGTATTACTTCAGCACATGAATTAACTGTCTTCTTACCTCCCTCTGGAAGAAATTCCAAGCATGAGTCAACCACTGGTACCTCGGTAGGCCATAATTGGTCATTCTGGCTTTCAGTGTGATCATATCAGACCACTGCACTGGAACCTGGAGAATGAAAGAAAAGTGATTCACACAACACATCAGTTGGCTTGTGGCTCCAAACCTAGAACTTCCATCTATTCTGAGATCTTTCCAGTGCAATGACCAAAATAACTTTGTATGCAAATAAACCAGGAAAACAAGTGTTTCAAATTTTATGATACTAAAGCTTTACAAGCCTGTATTAAAATACCAAAAAAAAGTTATTTGTATCATTTGCTACAAATGAATGTACACTGGGAAAGGAACTGTATTTTGGAGAGATGCAGGGATAGTTGGGCACAATTTGATTACATCATTACCAGATTTTTTTTTACCTGCTATAAAACTTGAACCAAAGCCCATCCAAGCCATCATGGATGGCATCTGTCTGCCCCAGTTAAGGTGTCTCCCTGGTGTCATCCTATTCAACTGAAGGAAACAGGCAGCCATATGGTACAACTCATCTCAAGATAAATATTTCAAACAGAGCAGATTAATCATTCCCTTGAAGTCTCAAATCCACTTCACTGTCTAAAGTGACAAACTTAGATTTAAACATCTAACTTCTAAATATATAAAATTAACTAATTGTACCCTGAGAGTCTTTTCAGTGGCTTTCTGGCTTTGTCTTGAGTCCTGCACACAGGTATCCTGAATGTACTAGATTTCAGTATCTTGCTCAAGAACAGTAACAAGGAAGCATAGACAATGAGGCCCTATGAACTTTTTTTATTCACATATACACACACACACACGGCCTTGTAATCTTTTCTTCTGAAAGGAGGATTCTCAAAGTAAATTTGACTACTCAGAAGTGAGGTGTCAGTGCTCTATACTGTCAGACTATGACTCTCCATTAGTAATTCCTTAAAACCAATAGAAGCAAGTGCTGTGGCACCTGGCATACAATACAGTTAAGAGTTAAGATAGAAAACTAACTTCCATTCAGCATTACAAAATTCAGCATGCCAAACTAAAATAAGGAACTGAAGACTTTGCAGTTGCCCTTCTAGGCACATATACCATTCATGCTGAGTTTTGCCTTGTTCCCAATAGCTTTAATAGTCACAGTGACAGAAATCACAATTGCAGTATCAGCTTTCATTTGGAGGGTGGGGGAGCCCTTCTCCTCTAGATGCTGTGACTTAGCTATCCTATTCAATTTGGAGTGAACACTAAGAGCACTCTGCCAATGGCAATAAATGTTATCTAAGAAAAATATTATCAAGATACTTCCCAAGGAGCCTGGTCTTTGTTATGCTAGATGCTCTACAGAAATATACGGACAATCTCTGCCTGACTGACCCCATAATACAATTAAGAACATTTGATAATGTTTCATTACTGCTGCTAAATTATACTACAATTTTGACACTCTGGTAAAGCTCAAATATCATGAATATGAATATATTAATAATATCCCAGAAATTTCATGCACATTTCAGTTAGCAGAATTTTTATTTCTTAAGCTATAAAGCATTGAACTCAAAATAGTCCACATATTTTTTTATGTTAGCAGTAGATTACTAAAATCACTTAAAACCAGTATCACATAATATTTCTATCACAATTACACTGGTCACTATAATAAAGTAATTTGGTTTTGTACTCAATGCATTTCTCTTTCCACTGCATTGGAAGTTAGCATTCTGCTTTCTTTGGATAATATTTGATATCACTGCAATTAAGCTCATATTTGCTAGACTTTTTTTAAAATCTTATTTGAGTTGAATACAGTCCAAGGTTACACACGTAACACAAGGCGTCCAACTTCTTTATGAAAACAATGGCAAGCAGGGGGAAAAAAAAAAAATCAAGAAGTAAAAGGAAATTAAAAGCAAGTCAAAACAAACTAAACCCCACTGAAAGAAGGCAATTTGAATCCTGGAACTATGGAGGGATATCGGAATCTGTATGCATGACTGCTCAGAGAATGGCAACATGTCACACTTAAGGACGTCAATATATATATCTATTTAATAGCTTCCCGTCATCTCATGCACAGTAGTGCACAATAATACATGATCTTGAGTTGCATCATTTGACAATACACCAACACTTTTCCATAGTGTGTAGACAAACAAAAGCTAGAGATGATGGTTTGATTTTAGCATAATTTCTGTAAAGCTCAGTTTGCCATTGAGATCTGCTTACTCATTTTTATTTTTCTAATGAGTATCAAGGCTTGACCAATGTTAAAGTAAGCCAAGAATCCACACTGGCTTTTCAATCTTGCAGGTGGAATAGATTAGTCATGAGGCACACTCCACACAGAGCTATCATGAGCTGGAAGGAAAACTGTTTATACAAGGGCTCTGACAGAAACTTGTCCACACGCCAAGGAGAGCCCATATTGAATCAGCAGAGGTGGTTATGCCTCAGTGACATTTTTTACAAAATCACCCACAACCCACCTACACTAATGCCAACCAATTCCCTGAAACCCACCAGGGGCTCGTGTGAGTTCATGCTACACAGAAACCAACATAACATCATGGCTATAAGACAGAGTCTTCTTATCTTTATCAAGTAGAACTGTAGAAAGCATGCTCTAGGAAAGTGACTTCTACAGGTATCAAAGAACCACTGAAAAATATCTGTGCTCTTCCAGACTGCAACATTCCCTAAACGTCTCAGCTGCATAAAACCCGAGTTTGGCCCACCCTATCACACTAAGAGCAGCAGCGTTAAAACAAAGGGAATTAAGAGGAGAAATTCAGATGGAAAGAGAAAACAAGAAGTCCCAGTATTTCAGGGGGGAAGAAATAAAAAAATATATAAAGGGAGAAAAGAAAAGAGGCAAAACCAGAAAAGCAGTTGCTGAAGAGTTGGGTTTTTTTCTGTTCTATTTGCATGCTCATGTTCATACACTCTTAACTCCTGAGAGAAACAGGAAGAACCAGAGGAGTGTGGAGTATCTAGCTTTGCTGTGACCCACTGTAGAAGGTGCAGACATGGAGCTCAGCATTGCTTCTTTCGGCAAAGGTGTGCAGGGACAGGTGTGTTTTAGTCTGGAAGGAAGCAGCATCACCAGTGCCTTAACATATGACAAGGCTATGCCAGTTTTTATCAAACAAAACTGTCCCAGGTTTGGGTTTCAGCAGCATACTAGGTAACTGAAATCTTGAGGATCACACTAAAACACACCATAACTTCAGGTTCTCTAACTGAACACTGAAGGCTGAAGAACACATATACCAGCGCTTTGAAGGCTATGTTATTTAAGTTTCCACTGACAAGTTTTATGTGAAAAGATGGATGTTAGTTATAACTGTCATACTTGGCAAAAACCCCCACTGAGGGCCCACAGGATGAAGCATGCCTCTTGTCTGCATTCCCAATTTTAAAATGCATCAATGTAAGCTGACATTTAAAGAAACGGTATAGCCTTAATCACTGTTATCTTAGAACACCCTGACGGGATCTGTACCACAAGAGAATGAATGCTGATGCAAAGTGCTGCCATGTAACTTCAGACTTCAAATCTGTCAGAAAATCCTTTGGTCCCAGTACAGTGTAAATATCAAGAAGGCTCCCTCCCATCCTACTGCAATGTAATTGCTACTCACTGCTGGAAAGACCAGTATGTTGGTCATATCTTAGCAGCTCAGAGAAAATATTTGTCCCTCTATTCATAAAAATGTATCAGACTGATTACAAGATGTAAGGCTACAGGTAGCCAGCAGAATAACACTGCTGCTTAATTTCTGCTTAACACTTACCCATTTTCTTGCATAATAGTTATAAGTCTTCAGTTTGAAAATTAAAGGTTGGTACAGTTATAAAAACTAATCTCTTCACAAATTTAGAGAAGAATGTTTTATAGCTAAGATGTTTTGCTTAAAACTGGCATTTATAGCTTGTGGAGGAGTGTGAAGATTTCATCAGACAGCAAGTCCTCTATTGAAAGAACACACTGTTTGTGTACAACACAGCACACTCAGCTATAGCTCTTTAAAACATGAAGAACTTTGGGGGCAAAATCCCTTTAAATTCTCACATCTCCTCTCTCAAAATACTTATCTTAAGCCTGAAGTTCACACTTCATCCCCAGAAGTTCCATGGATTTCATTCAATGAGAATCTGCCTAAGCAAGAACTAACAAAAAGTCCTTGAATCAGGGGCTGCAGGATTTGGCTCTTAAATACAGAGGGAGTGGGGAAAAACCCAGATAGGACCTTCCAGACAAACTGGAAATTCTCTGTTTAAAAAACAAAAACAAAAACAAAAAACACAGTCACTGGAAATTAGACTGTAGGAATGATGAACAAAGATAAACACTACAGCAATTAGAGAACAGCTAGCTAATGGAAATCTTTGTTTTCTTCTGTTGAAAAAATGCAGCCTCCTTTTCTGACTCACCGTTATTTCCTGCTCATAGGTCCAAACACCACAGGCCAGTTCAACGCAGAATATTACAAGCAAGCTTCCAAAGTACTGCAGAAAACAGAATGGTCTTAGCTACTTCTGATATTCAGGTTAACTTTGAAAAAAAGATTTAGCAATAACAAAGGACATCTTAAAACATTATTAACATTTCACATGACTGAAGACATGGAATCTGAAATACATTTTGTAATCAAAATAGGAAATATTCATGCAACAAACGCTAAAAGTTTAAGTCATGTGACATTCCTTAATAACTCAACACGAAGCATATGAACATTACAATGGGAAAATAAATTCATTTACTTGTTGCCCAAGAGTACAAGCTATCATGACACATTATGGTAAAACAGTTGCAGAGGGAACAAATTTTTTTTTCACCTCAAACATGGAAAAAACCTCTTTTATCAGTTCTATCCATTTAAGCAACATATCTAAATCATGCTAATAGCCAAAAGAGGGAAAAAAGAAACAAAAATAAAAAAGAGAAAATTGACAAGATGGAAACAAACGAGGTTCTCCAAAGATACATTCTTCTCAAGGCGATTTAGATGTCCCAGGTCAGGCACAGATGTACAAGTATTTGTTGCGATGGATTGAAATATCTTTGCTAGTAACAAGACCTAATCCTTGAACTATTTAAAAATAGACAACACATGAATAAATGAAGAAGCTGTACAGGTCTTGGTAATGATGGTTAAGAAAAAATGGTTGCTGCAATTAAAGAGCAGGACTATCTTCTGAATAGCATCAACAAACCCTTTCTGAATTGCAGAATAAAGCTGCATGGAAATTAAGACTGCTTTAACTGGTATTCTCTTACCCCATTTATCTTTTATTTAAAGCAGAAATATAGTCCCATTCATTCTCAACTCTGAACTTTCTTCCATGTCAATGGACTGAGCTCCCTCATGTTCTCAGTAAACAAGATTTAAAGTTACAGTCTTCATGGATTTTATTTGGAAATCAAAGAATATGAAATAGACTAGAACAGAATAAATATATAATTCCATTAGTAGGATACATGCCAAAAGGTTTCTAATTTAGTCATTTCATTCTGGAATCTATTTAGGACACGTATAACAGACAAAATGTGTACTCAGGGTAAGTGATTTTTTTTTTTTCCTATTAAAGGGTCAATAAGCTGCATTGTTTAAAACAGGGAATATAAATCCACAAGTGCTAGGATTTAACAGTCACCTATATAGCACTTTTTCATTCATTCAGTCTGGAACTGAGTAATTCAGATATATTAGCAGCTACCGAAAGGTGTCTTGCCTTAACTTTTACTTGCTGATCAAATCTAACTCCCTGAATTAGGTTTGTAGACGCAAACAGCCAAATTAAAATTGTGCATGTAAAATATTCATGTGAATTTTCAAGAGAAACCTGTACTCACACCCTCCCCCTGCAAAGGTCTGTGCAATATAGATGGTGTTAAAAGAGAAGAGGTCCTGTTTTACTAAGTCTCCACCACATTGCCCTGCTTCTTCATAGTCATTACAGTTGAATAACGCATCACATATCCATACAAATCACCATTGTAAGCACACAGAGAGCTCCAGTACAGGCCTTCAATAAGCAATACATGCATCCTCCAAAGGTCCAAAAGAGGAAAAAAACTTGAGTCGTATCTTGTAAGAACAATGATGCTTTCTCTAGAAAATAAGCTCATGAGCTAGCAGACAATGTATCACTATCACTGCAGTTATGCAAAGGATTCCTTAAAAAAACAAATCTACTCTGCAAAGTATTCATTTTGAAAGGAGGAGAGAATGCCACATGCTTTAGCTCTTTTAATTCATAGAAAAAAATGTTTAAGGACATTATGGCTAATACTGACATTTTTGAGGGATAACAACTAAACATTTCAGTGAAAAGCAAATTTGAGTTCTCAGCTGTCAAAGGGAATTTCAGTGATCTTATACTCTAATTGAATAACAAGCCTGGAACTGCCTGCTATCCCCAAATCTTATACAAAACTTACTGATCAGGTGTACATATGGCATTCTCCAGAAAACTCTTAATTTGCAGTTCCTTGTAAGATTTCATTCATTCCTTCACCAACCTTAACATTTGAAACTTCATCATTTTTGTCAGGATATAGTTAAAAAAGTCTGTGTTGAGACAGAAGAGCTAAAACCAAGATTTTCTCCAGTTACTGAATATAGCCCAGGATAGAAAACTATTTATCCAGATTCACTCATAAACCACTTCTAGATCTGCCAGGAATTGAGCACTCCTGACTAGTGACATCTGGACACATCAGGGCACTGCAGAACC
Organism: Athene cunicularia; assembly: GCF_003259725.1. NCBI lineage: Eukaryota > Metazoa > Chordata > Aves > Strigiformes > Strigidae > Athene > Athene cunicularia. The sequence goes on from NW_020799092.1 coordinate 57,527,308, forward strand.
AAGCCTTCTTGTCCTGAGAAAGCACATCTTCTGTCCATAAAACAAAAGACAAGAAAAGACACAAAGAGCTTACACACATGTAAGCACAGGCTAGGAGCTGAGTGACTGCAGGCTCACAAAAGTGGCACACTGGAGCCTCAGTTTCACTCTGCTATTAAAAGGGAGTATTTATACCTCTGTACTGAAACTGTAATGGTTTAAAAAATAAATAATTCTTCTATAATTGGGGGGGGGGGGCGCCACCCTCTAACCATTATTTAAATTTATTACCCCTAATTTCTATCTTCCAAATACATAAATTATTACTGGCTTCAATGCTTATTCCTTGTCCCCAGTTAAATTCCCACAGCAGTCTGAATGCTTAAATGCATCTTCCTGCATTTACACACTCTGCTTTTTGCCAGAAACAGGGACTTGGTTTTGAACCAAAGCTTAATATTTCTTCCTATGAGCTGAGTGGCTACATTTTTTAAAAGAGATTAACTCACTGAGGAGCACTATTGTGCATTGCACTGAAAACTGTGCTAACAGGTCATGGATACCACCTTCTACAGCACGCCTCCCTCAGACCATACTTGGTCATTGCTGAGGTATTTTCTACTGGATTTTGGGGGATTTATTTTTGGCAGGGAGATGGTAGGATAGAGAAAGGCACAAAAGAGCGAACAGATTTGCAAAGATAGCTACAGTTTATCATAAAATTAAAAAAATTCTACAAGCAACCAATGCAAAGCCAGAATCACTTCAAGAACTACAGATCTTTTACATTTCTTCTGTAAGCAATTGCTAATCACATTAATTCTCTCCCTAGTCTATGCAAAGTTGTCAGAGAATTGAAGTGGTGTCTTCATTCTGTTATAAACCTGGCAGAACCAGTTTCAATGAAGGATTTCCTCCAGCAATGTTGTTAAAAAGATAAAACGTTGCTTCCTTGAGAGATGAATGACTGAAATGCTTCCAGAAAACACTCTTCTGAGAGTAACAAATCAATGTATAATATTTCCCAATTTAAAAAATACAAAAATAATGCAGTAGACATTTACTGCTCCTCATTAAGTCATGGATACGCATGTGACCGGGATCCTAAACTTCAGCATCCCCGCAGTGTAAAATGGATGTTGTCAACTAGCGGACGGAAGGACGGACGGAAGGACGGACGGAAGGACGGACGGAAGGACGGACGGAAGGACGCTCAGTAAGGCAGTAGCTTTCCAATCAGAGCATCTCCTCTAATACCTAGAACCTTGCACAAGCACCTGGATGTGTTTTCTGCAGCAATGGATCGGTACGTGTGCAGTTCCATCCTCAGAGCTGCAGCACCGACAGCCTGCGGAGGCTTTAACAACTGTACTTTTCCAGCACATCAGTCCTCAAAGACAGTTGAAAGAACTGGGGACTGTGGAGTTCAGGAGAATGCTTCTCCTTTCTGGTGCAAGAAAGTCAACAAGAAAGAAAACCACTTTCTGAAAGATGTAAAGACAGAGGGATGAAGGAACAAGAAAAGGTATTAAAACTACTCCCTATGTAAATCACCAGACTCTGTTCTGCTGGAATATTCTTCTAGTGGTTCAGGTGTAAAACCTACCACAGATGACACACTCGTCCTGTCCTGAAACCTCCAGTGAAGGAACCACACACACATCACCAGCATGGAAACCCATCACAATGAATACTACCTGCTAGTGCAGAGATACTACCAGATCATACTCATCCATTACAACTTACAATACTCTCCAGAGAGGTCTTGCTCTTGTGCAAGTCATACAGCCACAAGTCCACTTGTACAGAGAATTAATATATAAGACAGAAGGGACAGTGGAATAATGGAACATATTGAATGGAAATCCAATGATGATGACATTCAACCACAGAAGGGAAGTAACCATCAAGAAAATAATCAAAGACAGAAAAAAGAAACCAAAAATGGGTACTAGCACTGAAGTAATAGGCTTTCTAATTCTAATACCTATCTGCATAAAGGCTATCTGAACCTGATGAACCACTAGAAAGCTGCACAGTATTTTCAAATATGCATTAAAAAAAAATCAAAATAATTTGGAACTATTTTTTGAAACATCTGTATGGACTGTCTAAATAGGATCAAAAGTGCTAGTCTGAACAGAATTCCTGCACACCACAGTGGCATCCTATAAGAAGGCACTAGCTCCATATATGCCACTGCTCCATACATGAAATATATATGCTCTGGCATATGCCCAAAATGTCTTCCTATCTCTCCCTCTAAAGCTATAAAACTGAAACTCAAAACTAATTAATCTTAATTATGACCTTTTTTTGCTATATTATTTGTTCTAAGAAACTAAGCAAATGACCACCACCACCAAACACATTTCTTTCTTGATCAACTCAACCATTTAGATAAAACCAAAAATAACTGGCAAATACAAGAACAAAATCACTATTACCAAATCAAAGATATTTTGCATTTGTTTAAAAGTTGTTTGTTCCAACAATTCCCTTTCTGTTCAGAGAGTATTGGTGAATGGCACACACATGAAGTGCCTCTCAACATAAAATCTCTCCCTTGTGGCTTTCTAGCCTGCAGACTACAGGATATTTTTGTGGCAATCATGGGCAACTGTAGGGAAGGATATAAAGCACGAAGCACAATGTTTTACAGGTTTTGCACAGATGTAATACAAAACTCTTACTGTAGTTCTAGAGACTTTTTGTTTATCTTGAATATGACACACAATTCCTGCAATTAATCACTTAATACAATTTGTCTATGCTTTTCAGGCAACAGGTGGAAAGAACTGGGGAAAAATAACCTTCTATTTTTGTTACAAACATGGCAACTAGACAGACAATGGAAAAACTGGGACTTCAGAAAACACAGTACATGAAGAGAGTTTGTAAAAAATTTTGCTCCTCCTCCCACCCCAGTTTCATTTTAAGTGCCCTTCTCCAAAGTATTTCCAAGAACAGAGAATTTTTCAGAGATCTTTTGACAGTGGAAATATTAAATTCTAATTAAATTTAGCAAAGGAAAACTAGAGTTAAAACTCTACTATCCTGTAGTCTTCTTCAGTGCAATAGGCAGGGCAGTGGGAATACCCAGTGCCCTATTATGAGCCACAGTGATAATCCCACTGGCACAGACAGAAAAACCACAAGACTGTCCTCTGAAGGTGCCCTTCCAAACTCTAGTGTAAGCATTATGCCAGAAATGAAGCTAAGAGCAGGAGCCCTCATTAAAATTTGACGATTTAGGGCACTTAGTGACCAATGAGTCACTATGGCCTTCTGGAGCCAAGCAGCCCAGGTAGGTAAAGGTAGCTGTACTACGAAGCCGTGCATGCCCAAGTGTATTCCTGGAGTGATTAACACACGGGTTTTTTTTGCTCTGCCACAGACAGGTTCAGTGATTTTTTGCCAATGACCTACAGAACACCTCATCCGCATTCAGCTACTATAACCTGTAAAATCAGTGGACTGCTAGCCCATGCACAAGGAGAATCAAAAAGACCTGAACACATCTCCAGTCATGCTCTCTTGATCCTAGTTGTACCAAACACGGTATGATCGTTTTGTTGCAGTTTGGAAGTGTGATTTGGAAGCATGATTTATAAACGAGTCTAGGCAACTCCTAAAAACATGAACTGAGACAGGGTTCTGCAGCAACCCAAATTTCATCAGAACTAGAAAGGCACAAGAGTGGCTTAATTCATCTTTTTCCTCCATCAGACCTTTTGGTTTGCATGTTGCATGATACCCCTGTTACTGGCATTAGGACCCTCTTTCATCTGTTCTGACAGCTTCCTAGTTAACTACTGTCATCCTAGAAAACCTGAGGAAGACTTCACAGGCTACTGAACACATCCCTAGAAAACAAATATATCCCATCACACAATGTACTCAAAATACTGACTACTTAAGCCCACTTCCAGAGAGTGAGAAAGCAAGAGAGCACTCTGTATATGAAAGCAAAGGGTAGTGGCAAACATGGGCTAACAACCTGAGTCAGAAGTTGCAACATGGTGAAGTGAGAGCACCGTAGGTGTTGCATCTTTTGGAGAATGTGATTGACAGGACTGTAGAAATCCTTCCCTTTTTGAGGAAGTGTGCCTTTCTTTGAAAGTGTACTTATTAATGAATCATCATTCATGTGCTCTATATTTCATTTAAACATATTTTTTCAAGCTTTACCACTCTCCTCCCAAGCATCTTTCTTTTACCCCAGAAGATATAAAACTTTTTTTTTTTCCCCCCTCTCATACTCAAGAAAACCCACAACCTTTATGTCAGTGCAAATGAAGAGTAGCTGATCAGCAAGTCCAGCCTCCTCAGACTTGCTATCTGGCACTCACACCACTTTCTTGGGCAATATGGTCCATATGCAAGTGAGTCAAGGAAAGCTCTAGCAGGGAAGGGCAGAAGCTGAAGGAAATTCTAAGGGTAAGGCAGCTGCAGAATGAAAGCTTACAGGAATCTTTAAAAGACTGGAGTATATGGTATGTAAAACAAATGCCAGAAGATTTTTAAAGGGTTATGCATAGCAGTTCCCAATGGCTAATAGACTGAGAGCATCAGCCTTGTTCTGAGCCACAAGCCATACAGACATCTGTCTGCACCCTGAGAAACCTCAGATGACCACCACCACTGGAGGATCACCACCGGGAACCAGACTCTTTCTGTGCAAAACCTAGTAAGAAATCCTTCCCCACTCAATAAATTATAAGATTTGTTACAGATTACAAACTAACAAGGTTATTTTAATGACTAATCTATCTTTACTTTTTTAAATGGAGCAAACACTTATTAAATGGAGTCAGACAAGTTGCATGGAAAACTGAAATCCTGTTTATCCACTCCAGCAACACAAACTTTCGTCTGCCCACCCCTTCCACCCTCCCAAGCTCCCTCAGCCTTGTCCCAAAGGGATTAACAGTTCATTTGTCATTCTGATTTAAAATTTGGTTTACTTGCTTGACAATGTAGAAATTTGAGACACACAGTCACAACTCAACAAGAAAATGGGCTGAAACCACTTACATTAGCTACTGAATGTCATCCACTTCTTCAAAATAAATATATTCCACAGCAAAATGATCAAATATCTCTATTATTTTAGATTTGGTTTCCCAGATCACAAAATTTTATCAAAATGTCTTAAAGACTCTGACCTTTGTAAAGTCCAATAGTTGCCACTTTTTCCAAAACTTTCATAACAATTTTCTGAATAAAAAAAAAATTTTGATGGCTATGAACATTTTAATTTTCTAAGGCATGCATCCAAGTGCTTTTGATTGACCCCTCTGCTTTAAAAACTAAACAAAATTATTTATGAATAATTAGAACTGTGTTTACAGCCTCAATTCTTCTGTGAGATATTAATTACCTGTTTTAATTTTTAATTTAACAGTTAATCTCTGCTTATATAAGGAAACAGGTATACTCTGGAAATAAACAAATGCACACTTCAGACAGTTATTAGGATTTATCTGCTCAAGGTTCAATTACCTCAAGTCAATGAACTCCAAGAAATAAGTGTCCTTGCAAGGTCATGGTAAAGTACCGAACAGGACATAGGTAAAGATAGACATCAGACCATAATTTCCTCACAGCTTACAATACTACCTTCCCCCTTCTTCCCCCCTTATTTCATAGGATTTAATATTAAAAAAACTAAAGTCTCCTGTTCTGCACAGACTTTCAAAACACAGCTCCATTCATCTCTCTACTACTACTTTATTTTCTACCAAGGAAATTAAACGCCATAAAAATTCTTCTTTAGTCAAGAAAATCCTTATTCCTTTTAAAATAGACCAATTTTGGTGCTGATACACACAATAACTCTGCCTCAGCTTTGAACATTGAACATTCACCATTTTTTGTGAGGAAGTGCTCTTAGATATAAAACCCAAACTGCAGCCCCTGTGCAGGGATTTTATACAAAGTAAAGTGCCTCTGTGGTTAATTAGTCAAAAGGGCAAGATTGGGGAAGAAAAAGAGATTAATTTCCCTGACAGGACATCTATTCCACACTCAGTTTGTGGCAACAAGAATGCAGTTGAACCACAGTGTCAAGGCATGCCCCACTGATGAGGCGGGGTTGTGTTTCAGACAAGACATGGAGGTTTGGCTGGGCTTTGTGGTTCTGTTTACTTATTTACTCCTTGCTTTCAGGGACTCTGCCACTCCCTATTCCTTTCAGCAGAGGAAAAAAAGCTAGCAAACAAGCAATGAGTAAAGAGGAGCTGGGAAGAACAGAGGAAAAAAGCACTATGGCAGCAAGACCACATATCATCTCAGCAGCTATCTTCTTTTCTCAGTCAAGATGTAGCACCTCTCATTCCCATCCTGCTATCACTCCCAGCTCTCCAGCCAAAAAACCCCCAGTGCTTTGACCCTATTGCCATATCAGTCCCTGTCATTTCAGTAGCTTGCTGGTTCCCACTTTCAGCATTCTGTTTCACCAACCTTTCTATCTTCCCTCTGTTCACCAGAGAGTATTACTCCACAGATCTTTTCAGCTCTGGTGCCATTTCAGTCTCTTCTACTGCACTGGGTATCAATGATTTTCAGGAACTTGGAGGAAGGAAGCAAGATATAACAACACTGCAACAAGTGGGAATGGGTAAAACAGGATTTTGGATCATGGAGCCAGACATGGCGACACCCAGTAAAACCAATACTCAATACACACATCCCCAAGAACAGACAAAGTAGTCATCCTGAACATCTGAGCCTAAAAGTATATCATGCAGTGATAACTATCACACAGAAGTCCAGGCAGCATGTTTTGCACTGAAAACATACTGCAACCATAAAATTACTATTGTCAACAATAGTAATAGTAATTTTACCTTTTAACTTAGCACTGCACTGTTTTCCAAAAGGATGAGCAAGTGGCTCTTCACTACCGCAGCTGTACACAAAAAAACCCCAAACATTTCAATTCACAGCATCATAACCGCACTGCCCAACCTTTCTGTCATAAGTCAAAGGCATTTCCCTGAATAGGGCTGGACAGTTCACTCTGAGGTGCTGGATAACTGCACCAGAGAGTAACATGCTGTCTCTTCTCTGGTACAACACGACTGAGCGTTCAAGGCAGCTGCTAAGCACTGGGATGAAGGAAGCAGATCATGACTGTCACCATAGCAAACATCTGGATTCAAGCCAAGCATTTGCAGACCTGGACACTCCCACCAGCTCAATTCCTGTCATGCTCCTCTACCCCAACGCTCTTCCGTCCATGCTGCCCATACATAGCTGCTCTTGCTTGTGGTTTGTTCAGCAAGCAGCACCCTTCATCTCTAAATGCCTCCTAATAACCCCATAAGGCTAGGCAATTTGTATTTCTCAACTGTAAGCTCCCCTTCCTTAAGGAAATTAGGCATTGTTTCAAAGCACTTGCCTTTGAAAGTCTTTCAAGTACATGCATGGTGCTGTACAATTATGTTGGAGAAGCCAAGGTCAACAAAACGCACCTCATGCTTAGGCAGAGAGGTTGGCACTAGACCACAGGGCCATGGCAGTCCGCTCCACTGCACTGGGAGCCTGACAGAACGCACAACCTCCTGCAAAGCCAAGCTTTGATCTGTGATGACACTGTGGCATCACCAACACTGATTTCAAAGTCTTACAATTTGTTTGAACCTTAAAAATCCTGATCTGAACAGGAAAGAAGCTTACCCTCTATCCCATTTCAAGGAAAAAAGACGTCTAATAATGATTGGTACAGGCATCTCCAAGCAGTTCACCTTTGAACTGGAAGTTAGAAATACAGAAATAAAAACTAGTCCTGTACTTATTTTCATGAGAAAGTTGTTCACATCTGAAACTACTGGGATATAATAAAAAAATGGTGAACTTTAAGTCTATTTTCTCTTACAAGTGGAATGTCAAACAAGCAGCACTTCAAAACACAAGCTAAATGTTTATAACCCCTTACTTACCCACCAGCTATATGAATTTTAGTTTTAGCACAGTACTGGCTCTTTAAGAAACTTGTACTACAGTATTATAAACCCACTTAAGACTGTCTTTCAACAAGACAGGCCAACCTGTCTTGTGAATCTGTTTTCATCCTGCTCACACCACATTCATAAATGAGCTGCTGATAAAAGGCACAAAATACAAGAACTCAGTCTCTGTCCTGTCTAATTCTAAGCTGCATGGATTTACACCAAGTATGTCTGTCTGTTATTTCTTCCCTTTCAATGCCTCATAGTTAAATAATGAAGAATTACTTCTCTTTGGCAAATAACAATTCCAGTGCCAAATATTAGTACAAGGTATTGGAACAGCTGTGGCTGTGATAAGAGTCCACATGGGTCAGAAAAAGACATCCTTTATTATTACAGAACAAATAACCTGTATTATGTACTACTGCAGAAATACATGCTGCCACACACACAAAAAAAAAAAGACAAAAAAATAATCACCACTAAACGCTCACGCTAATTCATGCCAACTGTATCCGCCAGTACTGTAGAATAGTTGGTGCTGTAGTACCGTTGAGCAGCTAACATTTCACACAGAGTCAGAGTGCCTTCCAGGAAGACATTAGCAGTTATGATATCTTGCAACATAACAGACACCCAGATTTAATCAGCCTATCACTTCTGCATCCACATGGACTGAAATGGGTGTACGGTATAGAAGAATCTGCCCCAAATGGCGATACAGTCAATAGTTTCCTGTCATTCTTCAGGTGGACTTCACAGAAACCAGTTCCACCAACACTGAATTTAGCTGGGTGAGAACTACCTACATGAAACAGCCACATTCATGTTAGGTTTGTCACATGTCTAGTTCACCTTTTCAACCAAAACATTATCATTTAATTATTTTCTCTTTATTTGCCTGCTTTTAAAGAGATCAGTTCAGTTTAATGATGGGTTGTCTGGTTGTGTTTCAACTCAACAGACAATTTAGTCTGCCAAGTTCCAATTTATAACCAGGTTCTTCCATAACTGAATTAACAAGCTTTTTGACCACACAGCAACAGTGTCTAACAACATTTAGGAATATTTATTTCTCTGCCAACTTTATGATAAAAATCAGTAAAAGGATTTGCCCTATTGACCATCAAATATTTTTAACAGTTTTTCCCTTTGTGATAACATATGCAGACAAATTTGAATCCTGTGCTGTTTTGAATGCTGTAATTACAGAAAACTCATAGTTACAAATGCCAGGATTTGCAATGAAAACTCTAGCCAGGAAAATATTTTCTAGTGGGATTTTCATGAAGCTCTTCTTGTCAAGCAAGAGAGTTTACTCTTGTAATAAAACAAGAACTTGGGAAAAAAAAAATCACATCTCTTTAGGTTATTATTCTTAGAGGATATATGTATGTGTGGAGTTTGTTTTGATTCTTTTTTTCTTTTTCAGTTAGGCTACATGCACAACAGACTTCAAAACCAATCCAAAATGTACAGAGCCTCAGAAGAGAAGAGGTCAAGGATGGTTCTGGATTTGAAAAACAATAATTTAAAGAATCTCATTTGAAAAACTGTAAGAAGCACCATAAAACCTAGACTCTAGTTTCTCACCTTTGGACTTTTTATACATTCAGGTCAGTGACTTGGAGGATTCTAAATCTTCCAGTTAGGCTGGCATCACAGCCACTTCTACATGACAACATTGGTCTTTCAAAACACACAACAAAGTTATATTATAGACACTTAAGGTACACATGGGCTCTTTATACCAACTAGACTTCAGGACTACATATTCTTGGGGCAGTTAAAATCAAGTACCTTTAAAATGCCAGTTCTACAAATAATTCAGAGCATGCACCTCGGAAGACTGAGGTATTATATTTCCTTATTATTAAGCTGAGTAAACATTAGTTCTATTTATATTTATGCCTCATGTGAAGCTGGGAAGGTTTCAAGAATTTAATTGCAAGATAAAATTTCAAAAACAAATTAAAATAATTATGTATTCAGATGTATTAAAAATATCTAACAGCATAATATATATACTTTATGGTCCTTATGCTTTATTAGATTTTCAAAAAAATCCAGTTCAATAAACAACATTAGCACTAGAAATTAGCATGCTGCCAGGAACGTCAAGATTTGTATCCAAATATCTCTGCATGTCATCATTATGGCTGTTCATGTATTTCAAAAAGAAGATTAAAAGCATGATTGAAGAGGTTTTTAATGTTTTACATGAAGGTTCTTTTCTTTTAGTTCATCTGGTTGTACAAAAGCTCATTTTGTTGATCCATCACTTTTCTGATTAGTCTGATGAATGAAGCATTGACTTACGTCTGCATGCTTCTGTGGAATAACACGATTGCATTCATTTAACAATTAATCAAAGACAATGACATACTTAGGAAGATATCATTCAGTTTTGCTTATCAGTTTGCTTAGCAACAAGCAAATTCTCAGGCTCCTGAAAATGAAATATTGCAACATAAAATGATAAAAATGTTTTGCTTTGATTTAGTATAATTTGACTGCCTAAACACACTTTAAATTAATTTATTTCCAGATGGCATTAAAAACTATAAACGATGTCTTTTTTCACTGGCATTTTAAATAAACTGAAGGCCAAAACCAGTTTTAACTTAATTTTCTTTGAATTAGTTCAGACATTTTTAAAGGCTTATACCAAAAATGGTAAGATTTTTTCCAGATACTATGTAGCATTGGTCTACATCATTTAGTTACTTTTGCATTTTAATAATTTTTAATTCACATTAAAAGCTATCACCATTATAAAAAACACTTTATGAAAGTAATCTTATAACCTTACCTCAAAAACTAAGGGTTAATAAATTCACTATCTTTTAATATTTTCACTATTTATATAAAACAAAAAAATATGCAAAGTCCTTTTAAGCTATGTAAGAAAGATTACTAGATAAATAATTATATGGTAATTACATTGATTTTTTTTTTTTTTTAATGCAAGTGCTCTTAACTAAGTAATATCTTAGAACTTGTTCCCATTACTTTAATATTGCAAGGTTAAGATCTAGAAATAAAAAAATGCATGATTATTACTATAAAGTACTCAGATTTAAATGAGAGTTTTTCCTAACTATATAGGTTTGAAACAACAATATTCATATTCTATTCAGGTTTAACAAAATATCCAAAAGGATAAACAGCATTTATCCTCTTCCAGCTGAGGAACACTTCTGCTGCAGACCTTCAACTGGAAATCTCAAATAAAGCTTACTCCAACCCTCTCTAATAAAACAAAGACACTTTAATACAAAACTTCAGTACAGTTTCTCAACTGTTTTAGCTGCAGTTAGGATATTTCCTATCAGAGAAAAGCAAAGGTTGCATAAATCTCAGCCAACCTCTCACTCCTTTTTTTGTTCATTCTGTGCAAAATTTGTGATGTCCAGGTATCACATACTTAAACCCACACAGATCCACAAGAAAAGTGAAAGCATATGCACGTTGGGAAAACTCAACACACACTGCAGTGAAAAAGCAGAAGGAGCCCAACTCTATTTGTGTAAGACTCCTGGATATTTTCAAGGGCTAAAGGATTTTTACCTGTCCACTTTCTCCTACTGCAATCATGGTTAGTCAAATCTGATACACCTTTCACATCCACGGCTCCTAATCTCTCAGGCTTACAGACTGCTTGGAATCCTTATTCTCCTCACGTTGAAAGACAATGCCCAACTCTGCAAAGGGTTACCAGCTAGACTTCTAAGAAGCTGTCCTGCAGACAAAACAACCTGGCCAGCAGACAAACACTATACAGCTGCTCAACCCACCCTCCCCTGCCCCTATGAACGGGGGAGAAAACTGAAAGAGTAAGGATAAGGACTCTCATAGATCAAGATAAAAACAATTCAATATTTGAAATCAAACAGAAATTGAACTAATAATGATAATAATAGTAGTAGTAATAGAATATACAAATGAGTGATGCACAATGTGACTGCTCACCACATGCCAACCAATGCACAGCCCACTCCCGGCCAGTGATCTCGGAAGGAAGAACCCAAAACCTCAATCCCAGAAGAGAGATGGCACCAATTGCTTGGCCAACCTTAATCTATATACTGAACATAACGTTACATGACATGGAATATTCCATTTGCCAGTTTGGGTCCACTGCTTTGGTTCTCCTCCCTCCCAGCTTCTTGCGCACCTGCACACTAGCAGGACAAAGGAAGCTGAAAAATCCTTGATTTCTTAGCAACAACTAAAAACATCAGTGTATTATCAACATTCTTCTCATAGCAAATCCCATACTGAACCTAAAACACAGCACTGTTCTAGCTGCTAAGAAGGAAAATTAGCCCTATCTCAGCCAAAACCAGGACAGAAGTATATGGGTACATGGCACTCTTTGATCTCAGTGTTGCCAGTGGTCTAAGTATTCTTTAACTCTAAACCTTTAGAATTTGTGCAAGTTAGATGGGCTTTTTGGTTTTGGGGTGGGGTTTTTTGGTTAGTTAGTTTTTTTGTATTGTTGTCAAAATCACTGACTTCCAAATGAAGAAAAAGGCATTTAGCTTCCTTAACAGACAAATTCTCATCACATTTAAATTGCACATCAAGCCTTGTGCAGGAGAGGCTATGGCTTTTCAGCTGCTGTTGGCTCAGTTACGTAGCCTCCAAAAAAAGGAAAAATACTTGGAATTTATTTTTAAATTTGCTCACAATCAAATGCAACTGCAAAATTCCACAGCCATACAAGAGAAGGCAAAGCTTCTAAATACCCTCAGAATTAACTTTCATCAGCTACAATTGCTGTTACTTTATGCACACAATCAACTGTGGGGATAAAGCAAAGTCTAGGTTATTTAGCTACTGCACAGCCAAGAGTCAGAAGGGTAGCATAAGGGTTTATTTCAGAGCACTCAGACTCACATTACTATAATTATTAGTACTTAAGAGTTTGAGTTGTTTTTCTCTTCAGCAACTCCTAAATAAAGCGGATCTTTGCAAATGAACAGTTTGTCTTTCAGTCACAGCATAATGCAGTCAAGGCAGTAAAGTCTTTCCTACTGCGTGTTTTGCAATTACAATTCCTCACTGATATAACTCAACAATGTAATAAAAAATAATCAGTATTTATCTAGTGCTTGTGGATCAAAACGTTCTTACACTGTTGAAATGAAGCAGAAGTTAGCTAGTTTTAGAGGTTATGAAACGTACCCAGACAAGGAGCAACAGATTTCTTTTCACTGTTCCACAGTAGCCCAGCATTCCAACTATGATGAGGAAACAGCAGACTGCAATCATGACCGGGTGGACCACAGGAAAGTAAGTCAAAATGATAGCCTCCTCCACCCTAAAACCAATCAGAACCATAATCAAAAAAAGGACAATCATACAAAAATTATACAGAAGAAAAACATAATACAGCCATTAAAATGAAAACGGTGGATTAGCAGATGAGTTTTTTCCAGTGTCTTACACAGAAATCTCTTCTAAATGCTCTTAAAGTCAAATTCTGCATTCAGGTACCAGAAAGTAATGCATCATCCAAAATCTCTTTGGAGCAAAGGCAATCTTCCTGTCCTGTACAGTAAGTAGCACAATGAGGCCCTGTTCCATCACTAGGGCTCATACACACTGCTGTAATAAAACTAACAGCATTCCTAAATCTCTGGACTGATTAAAGTATTCAAAACTAAACAGTAATATAATATGGCTACATGTTGGCAAAGGGCCAAAAACTGATCCCTGTTAGAAGAAAAAGGCACAGGAATAAAACAAGATTGAATTTATATCTTTCCCCTTTCTCTAATTTCAACCAATGACAGAAATAGTGGCAAAAATACACCTTTCAACAAAACAGTAATTAGCTCAACTGAAGGCTTCTTATTTCCAAAAGTGCTAATTAGGAAACCTGCCATACAGAGTGAACAACATATACTGCAATCAATCACCCACACAGATTAATAGGTTTAAAGAAAGCTTTACCTCGTTTCCGCAGTTAAAGTGAGAACATTATTCAGGTAATCTCTCATCCAGGCAGAAACACCTAATATGCTGATGGACATCAACTAAAAAGAAAAGGTGAAGTTACTTATCATGCATTTAAAAAAAAAATGTGCAAGATCATTCATAATTTAAGAAGATCAATCTTTCATGCACTCATTTATCTGAACAGCATACTGTCCCCAGAACCGTATTTCTATATGCTTAGAGCTGGTTTGTTGCCCAAGCATTTATGAAGCCAGTGTCAATAATCTTCTCTTTGTGTATGCAATTAATGCCTGGCATATCTTCTCTTCCACCAGTGATGCCATTGATGGCTCAAGTCCCATCACTGCACAACGTAACACAGAAGCAACAGAGAGTTTATGCTGCTAAAATCAACGACTCTTTCAGGGTTCATATACAATGTCCACCAGTCTGTATGAAACCATGAGGCCGTCCTCAGGTACACAGTCACTGAAGAATTATCTGATGCCCTAAACGGGATACAACAGTACTGATACACCAACACAAAGGAGGGAGGGATTTATCTTGGAGTTAAATTTAGAAGAATACAATTCTCTTGCTCATTCAGATAGTCACCACCTCAGCAGACCTGAATTTCTGTCACCTGACACCATCATGCACTCCAGCACACGTGGGACCTACCAACAGAAGCTGTGGCCTCTAATTTTCTTGAGAAGCCAAATCCAAACGATGTGATGAGAACATACATACCACATGGTGGTGACAGGTCTCCTGCTGCTGTAGCACAGGTACTGCTAGAGAAAAAGGCACTCTTCACAGCACTTATCAATGCATTTTGCACTGGGCTAGGTAAGTCAGTATGCCCTTCCTCCAGGAGGAGGACTCACATAACAGCTGCAGCCATCCCTACCTTTGTGCATGCTCTCTGGCCCCAGGATCACCCCATCTCCTCCTGCGCTCATGGGACACACAGCACTGCTCCCCAAACAGAAAGTGAGAGGTGAAGCTATAAACTGCTTTGAGGAGAGGTGGGAACCACTAAGCTTTTCCACAAAATGGAGCAAAGTTAAGGTTACTAATGCCACCACTTCTCAAACCATTTCAGGGAATTCAGCCAGTTTATTACAGTCAAAGGAGAATTTTGGAGTATCAGTCTCACATGGGCACCTAAGCCTGAACCACCACTCATGGTCTGAACCTGGCAGACTCAGGACTTCAGAAGCACCACTGTCTAGCTGAAGGAGGGAGGGAGACTTAAGCATGCTGGCTCTCCTGAATACTACTGTTTTCATGTGTTGTATAGATGTATTGCCAAGAAACCTCAGCATTATACTAACAGCTTCTTAAATCAGTGAGAAGTGCTAATCTCCCACTGCCTTCAACAGCTCACTTCCAACACGCCCTCATATTTCTCCAAAGTTGTTATGAAGAACAAGTTAACTGGTTCAAACCTAACATGTAAGAAAAGTCACTCTGTGTCCTTACTGACTCCTTTGCCTGCAGCACATCCATGGCTGGCTACTTCTACTTTTAAAAATTCACGAGAAGTCCTAGTGGCTACCTCACAGCTTCCTCCTGCTTTTTAAAACTCATGCACAAAATACAGTCACTGCCTTGGTTCTGGGTGATGTCAGCAAGAGCCCTGGGCATCTGACATGCTGCAAGCATAGTCCTGAAAGCTAGTGCATGCTACAAGTCTACTGTGCACATGCATGTCTTTTACACTCTGTGGGATCTATTTCGGCTAGTGGAAGAGTAGGAGTGAAAAGCATTTTCTGTTGTGTTATTAGAGGAAGCTGCAGGAGCAAGGAAAAGAATATGACTAGAATCTTCTCCTAGATAAACAACAGCTACCTCCTTAGAAGAAAGCATCAGGCAAATATGCCACACAACTAATAAAAAACATGTTTCTAACATAAAAAGAGGTAAAAAAGACAACAAGCAGATAGCCTACTTTCTTATGGTCAAAAAGCAACAGAAAATATACATATAAAGAAAGTGTTAGCTTGCACCTGTTTATAGCAAAACATTTAAAGACACATTTGGTTACTTTGCTTTACAGCAGTGGTGCTTAGGATTGAGAAGTCCATCAAAACCACACTCCTCAGCAACTTTTAATAAGATGTTCTGCTACAAAAACTGTACCAGAAAAATGTTCACTTGCTAGATAATATCCTTCCACCGATACAGCCTGCCTAATCGCTGCTCTCCATTAGGAACTTACAGGCTGCACTCATCTTCCTTCAGCATGCAGTGATACACTCCAATGCAGCAATGACACAAGGTGGATTCCTTGGAAGAAGGCAAGAGATCACTTTTCCAGCAGAGGTAAGATTTGGCAGGCAAAAGAGTCATCACAAGAACTGAAGCCTGAAGGTTATTAGGAGACAACAGAGATCACAGAGCCACCAGCTAGAAGGCAGAGGGGACAGAAAGGACTTCCTAAAGACCAAAAGAAATGAGCAGAGTCCTGCCACTGAGAGAATCATTCAGTTAGCTAGAAGACTTGCCTACAAAAGCAAATCAGGAAGGAGAAGTTTTACTTCTACTGTCTGCCTAAGTTGAGTTTTCTCTACCTAGATATGTATTTTACCCACATAAAATCAGCAAGGGGAATGTCTAGGCAGCTACATCTCCAAGCTGTGGCCAACATGTGGGCCACATGACCTCTACAGAAACACTTAATGACCATATCATGGAACATGACTGTTCACTTAGCATGAACAGCAGCTGGAAGAAAAGGACTGCTTCCCTTCACCTTGGAAACATAACCTTAACCAGTAATGTAACTACATGAACACTATTTCAGTTCATAAGAACAAGCTCTCTATGAAAGGTCTCTCACTTCATTCAAAAAGCTTTTAGCCATTTACGTCCCCCTGGCTGTTCTCCTTCACTGTTAAATAGCTAACAGTCAATTCCTACTGGTTTTGGCTGGACGTAAATTACATGCAAGAAAATTCCCTCTGTAACCCTGATAGCCAGGCTACAGCTCATCTGCTCACCTATCCTGAATGATCTCACTATCATTAACTCCTTCAGGTATTACTGACTTCTGCTACGCTTAAAATTCACTTATGATATCAACACATGAGCTCACTCAGAATTGCTCTGAAAATGTATACACACAATGCCTTACCTCACTGCTACACAGGTGTTACACAGAGATTACCTGTGCAACACCCTCCTGCCAGCCAGAGAAATTTCTTGGGAGGTACCTTATTTTGAAGAAATTCCAAAGTGAATTATTACTCCAAATGACCTGAAAGACAGAGTGCTGTGACACAATGGATTCACATCCACGAAGTCAGTAACACTGTCAAACAGGGGCAGCATAAAGACATGGCTCAGAAGAAAAATAGGCAAATACTCAAGAAGCTCCTCTTGAACAAAGAGGGCCATAGAAGAGCAAATCACAATAACCTGAAAAAGCAATTCAACAGTAGGTTGATTACAAAAGGTATAGTTTACTGCACATAACCCTGCAAATGCTTGGTACCTCTTCACTAGCAAAGGGAAGCACTGGTATCCCTTCTGATCAGAAAAAAGCAAGCCTCTGGGCAGAAACATCCCACAGGATGAAAGATGCATTTGCAACACTAAACTGCCCTGCAAAATAATGACTGATGTTTAGTGACAAATGATTATCAAACATAAACTCACACCCTGATCAACTGACATGCTCACCTGCTCCACAGCCACTGGGGAATCACAAGAACACAACACACACACACACACACCAGACCTCCACAGCCTCCTGCTTATGACTCAACATCTGTATGTGCTGCCCTGTAAAAGTGCTAAACATCTCCAGGCACCAACTGACATCAAGGAGGCTCCAGGCACCCACCACTTCACACCACCTATGGCAGAGGCAGAACCTCACTAGCAGCACAGGAATTACACTAACATCAAAAGTATAACTCAGCCCATGCATTCAGTATGCAGGAACAGTAACAAACTCCCCAAAAACCTTGGTGTTCATCCAAACCTAGCGGCAAAGAACAGCAGTCACATTGCTGCAGTTCACTGCCATGTGATTTTCAAGGAGTCATGGGCAGGAGCAAGGTCCTGATTACAGTTTTTGTTGTTTCATTTGGAGGATAGAAAAAAGGCAGCCTTAAAAAACTGTCAGCCCCTACTTCAGCCATTGTTTTGTAACTAATTTAAATGTAAAATACAGTTAGAAATCTGTATCAAGCAATCAGATGAAAGGACACAAGTTTATATAAAACTATCAAGGTAATTCTCACCACAATAGCAGTTACATTATTTCACCAAAAAGTTTTCATCCAGGCTTCTCTGATGACAGACAGCCAGTCTGCTGTGCTGTAAACATAACATGATCGTAGGCAGTAAAACATGTTTATTTGTTGCAGCTGACTGAACAAGTCACTATGGGCTTCATTCTCAACTGTCACAGTATGTTATATAGCCATCAACATAACACTGAAGAGTTTACAAAACTGCCTGCTGTCATACTCCATTTTAAATATATTTTCACACTGATTAAACAAAGGTAATAAATTATATTTTTATATACAAGCAATATGCAGATCACACAATTAATATACTAAATTTCCAAACTAAGTTATAACAAAGTTCTTAAAGTTACTAGAGCTTTCTCAGACAACTGAATTACAGTGGACTCAAAACTATCAGGAGTGGTCATTTCCAATAATAGTTTAAACTGTCTTTTGAACTCTTTCACATAAATTATGCATCAAAATGAAAATATCCAATCATCTTTTATTCATTAAGTATGTATTTTAAGCCCTTATTGTGACAGTCCTACTCACAATGTCTTTGAGGCCATACCTAAACTGGAAAATAAATCTGCATTTTCAATTAATAAATGAACACAGATTTCTGTCTTAGAGGGAGCAAGACCAATTGCTGTTGCTATTTGCACATCTGTTTTCATGCCTTCATCTTTTTTTTTTTTCATTCAAACATTCTAACACCTTAATTTTTAACAATGGAAGTTGCTGTGCTCAAATTTAAAAGAGGGGTTTTTTCATTATTAAATTGGAGGAAAGATTAAAAGTATCTTCCATATTAAAAATCATCCACTGTTCTTTTTATTCTAACAAATGAGGTAAACAACTTCAGGCTATGCTTCGGTACCCGTACAAAATGCTGACTAGCAACACTACAGAGCTACTGGCTTTGCAGAAAAAGGTTTCCAGCTCCAACAAAATTACTTTCAAGATATGACAACATTCATCAGAATATATGATTTTAGTAAAGAAATAAACCTTGAGAAAATTTTCCACTTAAAATTGATTTGGGTAACCTGAGCTGTGACTTACCAAAGGCAGGGGAGGATAAATCACTACAAGGTCATGAACAGAGCATGCTGCAATGCTTTCACAGGATTTTCACAATTAGGTTCAATATTCAGATCATTGAACAAACACAGATGACTCAGGTCCCTGGATAAACAGAGGACTAGTTTTTTTGGAATGAAGGGGTGTAAGTGCAGGGGAGAGCAGGATAGAGATCTTGTTTTTCTGTGTTACCTAGAAAAAGCATTTACATGTTTAGAGAAAGAAGGGCAGCCTATAAAAAAGGAAATTCCCTTATTCCCCATTAAGGCATCTTTTATGCTACAGACATGCCAATATTTAGTTTTAGCTACGTTTCCTACACAGGGTTATGCCTTGGTCCCCTCCCACCTGCAAACAGCTGAAGCATGTACTTCTTTGCACTTTGAATCTGGGTTTGCTTGCACAGCTGCAACAATGAGTTAACAACCTGCTCGGGGTTTGGCATGGGCTGGACTTCCACAACTGCTGGAGGCAACTGCTGGAGCACTTACCGGCTGCTAACAGGTTACCCTCCTGTAAGATGCAAGCAAGTTTTTCAGTCATACAGCAGCACAGCATAAAGAGCCTAAATATGCAAACAGGTTGAGGTACAGCTCATCTATCAGCCAGTTCTACTGAGTGTCAGAGCCACATACCAGCTTCTAGGCTGTGTAGCACAACAGTACATTAGAAGCAAAGAGTGGTAAGAAAGTGCATATATTTCTGCATCCATCCTCTCTATGACTACATAGGCACTGCATTTCTTGCTAAGACATGATTTGTGACATTCTTCCCTCAAAAGTAAGCATCTCACTGTCAGGGGACCTCTTGCCTTTGGGGAGGCAATGCATGTGCTGCTGATCACGGGTAATTTGCAGCAATGCTCAGAACCCAAGTGTCCAGATCCATATCACAAGACACACACCACTGTCAATACAATATATTTTCACATATACACAATATACCCTTAATTTTTTCTGTAAGACCTTGCTTTTGTTCACAGGCGGTAGTCAGCCTCACAGATGGCAGGAAAATTATTTATAAACCATGGGAATATAACTAGTAGACTGATATGAGAAAAGGGTATGTATTTCCTGTGGTCACAGGACCTGCATATCAGCTCATTGTGGCTACACCACTTTCCTGTTTTACACATGAACACCCATGAGCACATGAAGATCACTAAAATAAGCCTTCATTTTAAAATAAATCACACATTCCTATAAAATCACATGAAATTTACCTTGGGAAACAGCTACAAGAGATTAAAAATATCTTTATTATTCCTATGACCCCTTGCCTAGTGTCTACCAGACTCTTGATATGATGGAAGATCTTCAAGGTACAGAAGCAGTGCCTGCAGATTTGTGAATAACTGGATACCTCTCTTCTACAGAAATAAATGTGAATTTAAAGAAAAAAAAAAAAAAGCAGGGCCAAGTGGACCTTCTCAGTTTTAATAGAGATCATGGCTTACTTGTAGAACCAGTTCCCCTTGAGATACTGGTTCAAATCCAGTCAGCACAGGTTTGCCCTCAAGATAGGTGCAGTGAGCTCCACACAGTTAATCATGAGGATTACCCCAAAAATGTTTGTGGTCTCATTGATTTCTGAATGTTAGTTAAGCATATCAATGTTATTTCTAACGTTAGGATGGGTTTTTTCCTTTCCATCACCACATCAATCCACTCTCTTTTTCAGAACCATTTTGCAGACAATCGTCTACTACTTCACTGTTGAAATGCCATGTCGATTACAAAGATGCACATGGGATAAAGGGTTCTAGAAGTAGATAAAAAGTTGACTTATGGCTGAACTCTACGTTGTTAGGACATGGTCTGGTAATGTAATAATATTATATAAATAATGCAGCCTAAAGACACCAAAAAGGAAAAGATTTCTCGAAGACCGGAATTAAAAGTATTTCTGGTCCTTTAAAACTCCTTCTATAGCTTGCTCTGCTGAGCGCATTCCTTTAAAAGACACTGTATTCCCACAGAGGCTGGAGTTATTCATGCATGGCTTTTAGGTATTTTCTTTATAAAAGAATGCTAAGAAAATCAGGTTTCAATTATGCATGTCTACACCGCAGTCTCTAAAATCAGTGTATATTAGCCTAGAATGAACCCCATGTTTACACTGCTATACATACCCACCCAGGCAGCATTCATTCCAATGGATATTACTAGTCACTTAAATTCCTTAAAAACTTGACCCTAACTATTCGTTCCGACTATCTACAAATCCCACCGATGTTGAGTGGAAGCTGGAAAGCAGCAGAAAGACAACCTCTATGCAGAATGTTGTTCCATGGAAGGGAGGATAGACTGATTTCTTTCTCATGTCACAGTAGCCTTGAATAATGAAACAAAAAGAATTACAAGATACAACACATACTTTGAGGTTGGACAAAGAACAAAACACAAGACCACTGCTTCCAATCAGCCTTAGTGCTTCTTTGCACAACACGAATACTCCCTTGCTTTGAGTTGTCAGGTGGTACACATAGCCAAAACTAGAAGATTTAAGCATGCAAAGTATTCAAAACAAAATTAACAGTAACTTGAAGCTTGCTCCTGTTACGTTACGTGATTTTTTTTGTTCATGAGCACAAATTCAAGATAGATGCAAAACAATTTCCACTGTCTGCCAGGAGATTTTATTGGCTGCAGCCACACAGTCAAAATGAGATGGTACTGCTACGTATGTGAAGGAAAGCTTATGCAATGCTCAACAGAAACAGCATAGCCCCAAGCAGAAAAATCTCCCAAGGTAAAGGATGTGCCAACATTGCTGGCTTGGCTCAAACATCCACTGACACTATTAATCAACCACTAAGGGATCCTTACCACTTATGACAGAGTCATCTGCAACTTACAACCTTGATTTGCCCAAGCCACTACAGCACAGTCGTCCTCAATTACAAGCAACACAACAGCAGCTGCTCCTCCTTTCCATCTCATAAGCTCACCAGGGGAGGGGAAAAAAAAAAATAAAAGAAAAAAAAAAAAAGCTGGCAGTTTTCTCAAGACAGAAAGTCTGTACAGACTTTTCCTCCATGTTGGCTATATTTTGCCTTTTTTTTTTTTTTTAATGAGAAAATTGCAAAAAAGTTGTGCTGCTTTTACTTGCATCTACTATCCCAACTCCTAGGGGCACCCCTGTTATACCTGTGCCATTATTACGGTCTGGCTATGTTCTCCAAATGAAGGTCTCCCTAGCACAAACACTTGCAAGGTGGTTTAATTGTGAAAGAGACTTCAGCAAAGTACAGAAGAAGAATGATAAGATCACAAAATGTGATGAGGACGATTTCTGTGAGGACAAGTTATACAGTGTTCAAAATGAATGAAGATGTTTGTTATATCCATGACTGATACTGAGCTGGAACAGTGCCAGGAGTTTGCTGATACAGAAAAGCCCCACTGGAAGGAAAGAACCCATAGTCTCATAAACCGCATAAATATGTTTTTAGAACTATAAAAACTAAATTTCTCCCAGTCTTGAAATATGCTATCTAGAGACAATGAAGACCAGCATTGCCACTAAGAACAGAAAAATAGGAAGAGGTAGGAGCATGTGTTCTCTCAAGCATCACTAAAATAATCTGCTTAGTTAACATTAAGTCTTGACTACAAAACATCCAATCATGCATTTTTGGAGGTCTCTTCTTTTTATTAGGCTGTCCAGAATGTAATATGCTGCAAATAGCAGTGTTACAGAGTGTAAGATGAGAAACCTGCAGAAATCAATTTGGGTCTTAGTCTCATAAATTCCTTTAAGAAGAGATGCTCATTTATACATGAGGATGGCAGAAGAATGAAACCAGAAGTTAACTGCAGGATTTAGTCTGAAGGATATTGCTTGTCTAGGGCACTGTCACAAAAACCTTTATGAAATTCTAAGATAGAGCAGGTCCTGAAACTGCAACTCCCACTGCTCTGAAAGAAAAATCTTTCAGTCAGATGCGTGATTCAACTGACCTTGGAATTGACCTGATGATACCTTCCAGGAGGGTACCACCAGGTCTATTACCATATTCATCACTTAATCAACAATTAGAGTACTGACAACAGATTTATTCCCACCTCAGAAAAAAACCCTTTCAAGATGTGCTGCAAGTTGCAGCTCCAGAAGTGCCAATCCATTCACATCTACAAAACCAGTGTTTTTCTGGAGCAGTAAAAGCAGTACATTTATTGGTCCATTATCAAAACAGGATGAACCACTAACACAGAGCCCTGGGCTTCCAGTGGATTGCTTACAGCTAAGTAGCCTTCAGGCCAAAAACAGCAAAAAGCGTAACAAGCCATATTGCCTGTCTCACGCACACACAGGTACATCACCATTCCACATCACAGCTCACTAGCTGAGCCCAGTAAAACAAGTTTCTTTACAAATAAACAGCACACAGCTGTACACTTACGAGCAATGCTCTAGAGAATCTACAAGTACGGCAGCAGAGTGAAGTTCTCTCACTTCTCTGCTTCTGCAGGCTCTGATAGCAACCAAATTATGAAGATACCAGCATGTAGCTGCAACCATTCACATCCTAAATTTTTCAGCAGTACTGATGGTCAGATTAGCAAATTCTGTTGTGTGAAACATCTTCCTAAGGAGCTTCACGTGCACTAGTCTGCCCTCACCAGGGTGGCAATGACAAATGCTGGAGCCTATCAAAGACATGCTGGGACAGTTACACACAGGACACGCCTGAAGCTTACTTTAGATCTTCCCTTCTAAGAGTCTGACAATCAGACAGTACCAGACAGTGACTACTGGCTCTTGCAGTTTTGGCAGGCCTTCAAAAGTTTCAAGCCCCCAACTTGGAGAAAGCAATCCTGCACAACACGTGGTTAGACCAACTGCTGAAAACCACCACAATGAAACAAAGAGAGAACCTAATAGAGTCACCCTATTCCAGCCAGGACCCTCAATCAAACAATGGTTTTAAGAAGTCAACACATGCTGTTTGCACATCCTCACTGTTTTCAGCCAAATACTGATAACTGACACAGCCACTGGGCACATTATCAACAGTCTTGAAGTCATTTAGAGGCAATGGCTCTTGGGAAGGAAGGAAGGAAGCATGAGAGACTATAAAACCCCTCCAAGACTGAACTTAAAGAGAATCACATGTACATGACCCAAATAGGGAGGTCTGTACAGTCCCTGAAATCATGGGCATCACTCTTGTCTTTACCCGCTGGGACAGAACCCACCATGGTCAGGAGGAACCCAGCTGTACATTTTCACAGGGCTGATCTAATCTAAACTTCCTGACATCCAGTCCATAACCTGGGCTGGTATTTATCCAAGTAAGAACTAACATAAGCAACAGGCAAACTAAGCTTTCCAAACAGAAGGAAGAGAAGCGATATGGGGAAATCACAGCTCCCATGCCCACACCAGTGGGTAAGCACCTACTGCCTGGGGAACTCTTCATGAGAAAACTCTGCCACATGGATCATGCTCTGACAGAAAAGGCAGTGGCAAAACTCCCACTGAGCCCAACAGGAGAAAATTCAAGCTCTGGCAGAGGAGAAATGGCAGATTTCATTACTACAAGCAGTGAGTAGCAGATTTGCTTTTTGCTGTTAAATACACATCTGAACAGAACCAGATAGGAAGCAGAAAGATTTTTTTTTAACACACACATTCCTCAAAAAAATTCTGATGTAACTGCAATACATTTAACCCACCCACCACGCATACTATTTTTTACCACACAATTCTGGCAGACTCAGGGTTTTTTTGCTTATTTATTTGTTTTGAACCAAATTGTTACATTCCTCTGCTTTGTAAAATGCAGAGAACTCCAAATGGACTGGCCAATTTTTCGTTTAAGTTCCAACACCTTTAATTTTATACACATTATGGAACTCAACTTTATTTCTTTGCAAAACTCTGTGGTGCAAATAATCTCCTATACTGGCATTATTTAATTTCATATTCAATGCTTCAGTACTATACAGATTTCACTTAGTTCTTTGGGTGTAATTTCCAGCGTCCTGGCCTCAGCTATAAAGATTAATTACAGACATTTTTTATAGTTTGGAGACAAGCATGAGAAGTTACCATACTCTTCCCTAAGACTTGTCATACCACAATAGACTCAAAAGATACTTTTTCCTATATGATTAGGGGGAAAAAAAAAAACAACAAAACCCCACAGTTTCTAGTTGAGGTTGATTGAAGACATTATTATTTAGAGGACAACAAAATCTAAAGAATGACAAATTATTTCTAGCAATGAATGCTTTAAACCAAATCGAGACATGAATTAAGAATAGACAAAGTTAACAGCAGCACCGTATTACAGATGTAATTAGTGCTGTTTCATTGCCAGGCTCAAAGTTGCTGTGCAGCTCCACAACTGAGGTCCACAACAGAAACACACGATCAAAAAAATTTAAAAAGTAGGAAGGAGCAATCTGACGTAGAAAGGAACTTAAAATTTGAGCGAAGAGGACAGATGCATTTAAATCTCCCAGGTGAGACCTTGATCTCCCTAGAACGGAACTCTAACACAAGGCACTAGTACCCTCCAAAAGATAAGGGCAGGCTTCCCCACGCAAAGAAAGTATCTCAGGACTAAGAAATGAAGCACACAGCTCCAGCATCAAGGCCCCAATCACCACACAACAGATCAACTGACATAGTGTGAGAGCATAACCTCATTTATAACCTGGGTACCACCTAAATGACTTCAACTATAAAAAGCTGTCGCTGAATAATAAATCTGGTGGGATACAGCAGGCAATGAGCATGGCGATCAAGGGAAAAGAGCAAAGTTTAAGGGGACAGAGACAGTGGTGAGTTAAGGTGTGAATGGAAACTGATGAGGACAGCTCAAGGTGGGAATCATGGAAACCAGAGGAAAGCAGCTGACAGGCAAACGGCAGGACAGGATGTTTTCAAGCATGTGGATGTCCATTCACTCAATTAACAGCATATGTGTAAAAATACAAAGTTGAACCCAGGTCATCTGAACCCAGACAACTTGCATCTTAAAAGAAAATTTTAAATTTTGTACAGTATCCAATGAAAAACGTGTATGATGTGAAAAAAAATACACATTCCTTTTTTAAAAAGATTTCCTCATCTCCTATTAAAGGACTTTATCCCTATCTACACTACAGAAATAACTTATTTTTCACCTCTATTAAACATAATATACAAAGATACATACCTTTAACAGATTTTCAGATCACTTGCATTATACAAAAAGTACCATTCTGTACCAAATGTGGCTTTCTCTCTTGTTGATATCTGATCTCCACTTAATTTTCAGTAATCATGGGGCTTCAATTCTATTTTAAACTAAGCTTGGTCCCAGCCCATGTATTACCCCTGCATCGTTCCAGTCTATAGCACTTCAGGACTCAGCCATTGTGAACAGCTGTGGGATGTCACACCTTGTGCCCTTTCATCCCCTGACACTTATCCAGCATAAACGTCCACGATTCAGGTGAAGCATATTTCATTGGGTGCAAGTGAGTGAGGAGGACTCAGCAATCTCAACTGTGTTGTTTGTCCAGAGCTGTGAAACTTGAGGAGCAAGTGCTGATCACACCCACTTGTGCTGAAGAGTGAGAAACCCTGCTGCTATAAATACAGCTTTGACTGAAAAGCTGAAAACAAAAGAAATAAATCACCCCAGGCCTTGCCTGCCAGTCAGGATGTGGCCACTGAAAGCACAAAAAAAAAAAAAAAAGACTCTGGGCAAGGCCTCTGCAGAGCAGGTGACTGCTCAGATACCTGTGAGAGCTTGGAGTTCAGCTCAGGTCACAGGATGCTCTGAAACTCATCCAGTCAGGAAGCCACAGAACCCGTGAATACTTCCCTCTCTACATATTACAGGTGCACAAATTCACACGTGTATTTATAACACTAGGTTAATACCAAATCTAATTTTACTTCCCACTAGTTTCCAACGGCTTTTTTTTTTTTTTTTTTCCCCAGGGATAAGGATTCCCTTATGGGAACTGCCTGGCACAGGGCGCACACCAAGGGCTCCGAGGCGGGCAACTTCTAGCCCTCCACCAAGCGCGGGGAGGCCCGCGGCCGGGTCTGCCGTGCCCGCCGCGCCAGGTCACCACCTG
>NW_020799092.1:57554651-57570332 GCF_003259725.1 Athene cunicularia
GCTTCCCGCCCCGTCAGGGCCTGCGGGGCCCGAGCCCCTGAGGGCCTGGGGCGGGGCAGCGACGGTCTTCCGAGCGCTCGCCCAGTGCGGAAACCTCCCCGCGGGGCTGCCTGCAAGCGGCCGCCCGGGCCGCCGGCGAATTTCCCGGGGAGGGACCGCGGGTTTCCTCCAGGGGAGCTGCGCCCGCCTGGGTCGGTTTGGCGCTCGGCCTCTGGGGCAAAGCCCGAAGGGGCAGCCCCGTTCCGTGCGTTCCCCGCTGACGGACGCTATGCTCGGAACCGCGGTTGTAACGGGGTTGGGGGCTGGTTTGCTTTTTCCCTTCGGGGGAGACGCTAAGCAACGGGCTCAGACGAGCTGAAGTACACGAAACCCCCCTCTTGCGGCACGTTGGCCCAGAGCGGCAAGTACCTCACAAAACACGGGCTGTTTGCAGGATTTCACAGACGTTTCGCAAGGTTTCAGCGCTGTTGTGTCGGAAATTAAACCCTGCTGACATCGAACCCGAATTTGGTCATTAACTGTCCGGCACCCGCTCCCCACTGCTATGCGGCAAATTTAGAAGCGCAACCATATTGGAGCTAAATTATTCCAGAAACGGGCAAAATCTTCAGTTACTCCTTTGGCAAAACGCCCATTGATTTGCCCCATACTGTGCATAGTACGTACAGATGCCACAACTAAACTGAAAAAGTCACCCTGTCTCTGAAATCTATTCAAGTGTGCATGCATCTGGTGATTAGGGTGGTTATTTCCTATTGACATCTGTATTGTTTCAGTATACATATATATATCTCTTCATATTTCAAAAGGAAGAATTATAGTTTAAAACATAGTTATATGCAGATTAGCAAAGAATTTACCATGAATATGTATAAAGGCATCACAAAAATTAGAAGAAACTGCACTGACAAATGTTTCTCAACTAGAAGAGGAAAAGGATCTTCATTACGTGTTCTATAAAGACTGATTTAACAACTGCTAGCGAAAGCTGAGAAAGAGGAAAAAGGATATAATGGATGAAAACTAGCTCTTGTGAGGCTGAAGAAAAATCTGTTTCTTGAATAATTAGAAACAATGACTTTAAAAAACCACAAACTCCTAAGTTCAAATGCTTATCAGTGAGGCTGCTGGTGGGATTTCACTTCAGCTTTAATTTCCATTATTTCATACCATTAGTAATGAATCAGGGCAGACAGACTCTTCAGGTGTATTTATCTCTCCTTAAAAAGAAAGTAAAATGTACGTGGATGGACATGCAACAGGGATTTTATGCTAAATTTATAGATGTGAAAATCGTAGTAAATTGAAAGTACTCAAGACTGTTGCAGAAATGGGGTGTGTGAAGATTTTTCTTCCTTGAAATTTGCTAAGCTTTAACTGCCATTTGGACCCTCTTTTCTGAAATCAAGAGCCCCTCCAGGAAGTGTAGTATGCCGTGTTTCTAATCATCAGTGAATATTGCTAATTCCATACCTAAATAAGGCAAACTGTGCTAAGATAGATACTGTTAAAAAGTGACATTGTACATTCATTGTACTGTTTACATACCATTCATTCCTCTTAGTACTGAAGACTTCACATGAACACAGTCAGTGAGACAGATCTTGAACAGGTACGGTATTTGCAGTGAACACATGCCTCTTTACAAAAATAGCGTCAGTTTACAGCTGAGCCTTGGATGAGGACAATACAGTCTGTTGTAAACCAAATTAAAAATAATTGAGGTTGTGTTTGTGTTGATTGTTCCTTGGGAGAAAAAAAATTACCTGAGCAAGGTTTTATAAAAAAATGCACTACAAAAATATTCAATTCTCTTACACACAGTGATTTTCCTTTAAACATGCCTAAAATAGCAAATGAGAAGTTCTCTTACTTGTTTTAGATATTTTTTGGCTTAGAGCTCAACTGTTCCCAGTGCACAACACATTTGAGGAAAGGAAAAAGAAAAGTCTCTTAGACTTCCTGTTAAAAATCCTACTAAAAATGACACTTCAAGATTTTATGTCTCTAAGTTTCCATTCTTTGAGGTCTTTAGTCATAAGATGCTCTCAGACTAATTTTTTTTTAATTCTCTTACAATAACTCCATAACAAACATAAAGACCTAGCTGGTTAAAGAACTTTTCTGTCACTTTACTGTTAGCGTAATCATCATTTGTCCAGAAGAGATTTTGCTCAGAACCTAAAGAAAGCAGGTCCCATTTATGAATGTCTGCCAAATGCTATAGGGCCCAGAAAAAGGCCCCTTTGGAATACTGCTTTCTACCAGGCTGTCAAACTTTGTGAAATTTCCGTGATGTCAACACTGGGAAATAAATACACAGAAAGTTCCCATGCATTCAAAACAGTAACTAAACTGGAAGTATTAGCTGATCACTCAAAAAAAAATCAGGGAAACTACTATGCTGCTTCAGTATATGCTTTTCTGCTTTCCTTTAAACCAAATCCTTCAGATTTTATTTAGGACAAGACAAGAGAGTGTTTTTTTACAAACAGAAGTCTAATGGTAAAGCTCTTCACATGTATAATTTATTGAAACAGAAGTTTGCTGTTAGCAAGCAATGCTTTAACCTGTAGCACAGAGACTTATGAGCATGGAAAGTATTGAAGCCTTGTGGATTGGTATTGTCTGCTTAGATTCTCCAGTATCTAATAAATTACAAATTGTGAAGCTTTTTTCTGTAACAGGTCATCCACAATAGCTTTCTAATATAAATTCTGTAGACTTAAATAAAATGTTCATTACAGCCTTTTCATCAGTGGCAGAGGAGGGGGATGGAAACACCAGTAACTCTAATAATCTCTCTTTCCTTTGCTTAACTGACTATTTTAATTTGATGTTTGGAAACTTAATATCTGGAAACTAGCTCCTCTTTTTCAAATGTGCTTGAAATTGGCCAACAGGTTCAAAAGCTATTAGAAGAGTGTGTATTGACAGATGTACATCTGCATAAATACCACAGTATGATCTCCTAAGTCCTTCTTCATCAGGAAAACCAACTAAAAGAGGAGTGGATATTAAAGATACCCATCCAGCACATAGCTGTCCGTGTCTTTAATTTGAACTACATGAATAGCCTGGTCAAGTGGAATAGCACTAGGCATGCGTGTAAATTTATAGGTGATAATTGCCTCATACTAGATGGCAGGAAACTTTATCACTGAAAAAGCAGTAAGTTAATGTCCTTTTATATGCTTCTATAACATTTAAAATTACTCAGATGAGTATGAACAGAGGAGCATACTATGTGGATGTGCTTTGGCACATATTCATTTTAATTGTGTGGTATCTTCTCAACTTGGTCTACTCCCATGAGCAAATTGTTCATGTACAGATTTATTTACAAGGTTTAATCTAAGCTAGAAGTGTCTTTGATAGCACCAGGGAATTTCTTAATGTGTTATTTTTAGTATATTTGTTCCAGCCACACTGTTAGATGTGAACATTCTGTCATCCCTTTTTGTTTTGCTGTATTTGTAAAGTGTC
This sequence comes from Athene cunicularia, assembly GCF_003259725.1. Lineage (NCBI taxonomy): Eukaryota > Metazoa > Chordata > Aves > Strigiformes > Strigidae > Athene > Athene cunicularia. The sequence continues at coordinate 57,558,138 of NW_020799092.1, forward strand.
AAGGATACTTAAGTCATTCCTTTTTATACACAGGTTTTTAATTGCAAGCCCCTGGCAGGTATTGCCTGGGCAGACAAGTTCTGTAACCGGCATCTGTCTGTAATGAGTACTTTATGTGACTAACTGTGCCAATGCTGACCTCTGAAGATGGATTTCTGAAGCTAGCTGGTGGCTTGTCAGTACCTCAGGTAGGCATCTCACTACTTGGTCTTGCTTCCTCAGTGTGTTACTTGATTGTAATGGTATTCTGTACTTTGGTCCTGTCTGCTCAGCTTAGCTCTTTCTCAGCTTTGCACCAGGTCTGTCTGCTACTTAGCCTAGACTCAGACTTAGTTTCCTTTTCTTTGCTCCTTGAGCTGTTTATGCTAGAGCTCTTCTGTCCTTGTTTCCATTTTTTCTGCTCTTTGCTTGGTACCCTTCTTAACTTCTCTGGGGTTTGGTTTACCTTACTTTTAAGCCTGGTTCTTGCCTGATCCTCAGCACTGGTTATGACTGCTCAATGAATATCCCTCCCTAATGACAGCGTTAATGTCAAGGGCAGGATGGAGTTTTGTTTAAAGAACAACATTCTCAGATACACAAATTGCTTAAGACCATAAGGTAAAAGTGCCCTTCTTTCTTTTGAAATAAAGACATCAAAAGACACCAACTTCTTCCAGTTTATAAAGCTTGGGTTTATTTAAACATGAAAACAACAGTCTGGAATAAGGTAGCACTTGAAATAAATACAGAAGATTAAAAGATTGAAATCATAGTTTTAAAAACACTCTGGATTAATGGGCTCTTGGAGATGGGCTTCCCTGCTTCTTAGTTCAACAACTTTCCATGGCTCTGTGAGTTGACATAACACCTCAGCAGATTTTTTGAGGGGGACTCTAGGACAATTTTCCTTCTCTCCACCATTTCAGAGGCTTTGGCTGCAGAGCCCAAGATGGATAACTCCCTGAGCAACATGGTCTGACCTCACACCTGGCCTCTTCCAACCCGAGTTACCCTCTAAGCCTATGTTTCTACCAGTTCCCTTTCTGTCTCCTGTCCTGGCCATCAGTGTACCTCTGGAAGCTCCCCTGGGTCACCCTTTGGCTGGGGAGCAATCTCTTCTTTCTTCCTTAACTAGAGGACAGCAGCAGCAACAAGGCAGTCTTCCTCTTCACAGCCAGTAAAATTCTTCTTAACAAAACACACAATATATAATTTGTACACAGTACATTTTGAGCAAGAAACTGAAAAGTTATAACATCCATCACAATGTGTTTTGGTGTTTCTCTGTGAAAATGAATATAGATACAAGTACAGATGAGAATGGATTCTTCAGAGTCGGGGCATCTAGACCGAGAAAAGGAATGGGGAGAAACAATACTACATATTAAAAATATGAGAATAATATACCATATAGCAGGTGGGAAAATGAAAAATTAGAAGATTCAAATTTGTTTTTCATACTAAGTGAAAAAGACCAACTCACATTTTTCAGTCTCTATTTTTTCATAAAAATGAATAAAAATTTGCCAGTCAAATTATGAGAAAACCGAATTCAGCTGGAAAAATATGTCCTTGATATCAAAAATAATATGTTAGGAATAACAAAAATGATGCATCTGATAATCAGAAACAGATGAATCTGTCCCTGTGATTTCTAGGTCAACAGCCTTGGGATGCACTACACAAGCCAAGAGATGAGAATCCTTAGTAGGGGTGTATATCAACTCTTTAGGAGTTAACTCCCTGTTAGGACAGCCAGGAAATCCCATCCATTCCAGAAATTATGCGCAGCCAGTGAGAGATGGAAGGTTGCTTCCAGAGTAATGGCTAAAAGTATTTAAGTAGACAGTATGTCTGTGAATTTCTTAGAAGCAAACAAGAAAATGTCATGTGGTCAGTGAGCCATGTGTCACAGGGCTCAGGAAGAAGAATGCTTTATGGATCTAAAAGAGCAGTGCTCTTTAAAGTGACTCCCAATGTGAGTCCAGCTAGAGGACCTGAAAAATACAGTTGGATTGTTTTATCCCTGCCATAGAATGAATTTCTTTGCTGTTTATCCTAGTGCACTTTGTGCCTATTCTTCCTTGTCTTATCCCCCTCTCCTAAGTATGGATTCAGTTCAACAGAAGGATCTTGCCTGCACTAGAAGACACAGTTGGAAAAATCTGCTCTATTGGTTTCTGGTGGCTTTGCTTCAATACATGGTGCCTGGTGTTATAATGGGAGTCACAAGAGTTTTTGCTGGACATTCTTTTCTAGTTAAAATCTGTAAGGAGGTGTTCAGCATTTGTAACTACTCCAGAAACGAGAAGAGGCACAGTGATCTTCAGAGTCCTGTTTATAAAAATCTATACTTCCTTTTCAGGCACAACGGGATTTTATATGAGCAAAGAGCACATTTAGTATCTGTGCTGTGCCAGTAGCACTGCTAGTCATCAAGATTGCGTGACATTTCTTATCATAAAGCCCTGGTGCCATAGGGAAATACAAGAGAGATCTCATCACTAGACAGTAGCTGCTTTGGAGAACTGGAGTCAGTCTGCACTGCAGACTTCCTGTGTGGCAAGTTCCTTTAATCACATTTTTCCCGGGTGGTTATTTTGTTCTCTGTTTTCGTTGTCCAGCTTGAGATCTCACAGGCTGATTTGCAGAAATGTTGAAGCATTCATTACTGTATCTGAAGCTACTGGGAACTGCTCTTTGAAAATATGAAATGTTACCCATTGTCAACTATTCAGATGGATCAGCCTGAATTCTCAGATACTTGTATCATACAGCCTGAGTTCCACAGCTGTGGGGTGAAGAGGATAAAACTTTATTTCAGGGAGGTGTTGTGGAGAGGACTGTTTATGAAACATGTATGTGGTATGAGAGCCACAGAACAGGCCAGCAGGAAATGTATGGTGGTCCTCACAGCTGAGACTGAAGAGTAGAAAATGAATGGACCAAACACTGAATGAAGCTAAAGGAATAGACTAAAAATCTCATTCTTTGCACATAATGAAGCAGGGGTCAAGGAGAAAAATGTGTATGACTGTATAACTAAAGCTGGCATCATAATTTAATAAGGGATTAAAGATTCATAGACATCCTTGACACTTCCTTATTTTTCGATGTTTGATATATTATCTCTTAGGGCAGTTTTTCTTTGGGGAGGTCAGGGTGAATACAAAACAGGTTTGCAGACAAGATTCTCTTGCTAGCTAAGGTGAATGTGCAGCTCTGCACATAGTTGCTCTGTGGTACAGAGTTGCTTGTCACACCCTGTTGGGGTGACACATACCCTTATGGGATTATCTTCTGTAATAGAGGTCTCTGGTCCGAAATTAATGACAATCAGAGCTCAACTCTGATTAAGAATTAGCAGAGAATTTACTAGAGGCAATGAAGCAAAGTCCGGTGTTACTTAAGAAGTCATCAATTTCCCTGTGGCCTTACAGGGAAGGGAGACATCTTCCCCTTCTTTTTCTCCTTATCCTTCTTTTTATTTCCAGTTTTTGCTTTTTCCTCTTCTAAATACCCTCTGCTGTGAAACCTGTTTTTCCTCCTAAATTTCAGCCCCTTCTGCAGATTCTTCTCTGCTTTGAGATTGACAGTCAGGAGCCAAATAAAAGAAGTGTCTGAGGGTGACAGCTGTCTCTGGATCACTTACACCAGTGTCTTCTGATGACAAAGCCTGGAGCTAGGATGTGTGAGATGCTTTAACACAAATGCTGTTCTCTTCTTGGATCTGAAAGCCCCCATGACTGGCTCACAGTTCCCATGAAAACTGCTGCTGAAACTGTTATTGGAGGCTTCAGTGAGATGCAGGAGAAGCAGGACACAGAAATGCCAGAAATGAGTGGAAATTCAAAGACATTAAGAATGGGTAAGATGAAAGAATTTAAAAATCTGGAGAATGATGGAGGGATGCTGAGGCTTGAAAAAGAAATCAAGGGATATGAAGACATCTGAACTGTATGTTACTTTGCTATGATTATTATAAAGCCTAGCAGGAAGTGTGGAGTGAAGATGCTTCAGACTGAAACTCTTCAGAGAAAGAAAGAAAGAAAAGTAAGTTGTCTGGCTGCAATTTTCTTCATTCTAATAAAGTTCTTTTTCCATGTTAGGAGACAATGATTTTTACCATGACTTTTTAACTCTTATGTGTGATAATTAGATCTGTATTGGACAAAGGTACACGCCTGCGAAGGTACTTACCTAAACAGAAAAAAAGATAAAAGGCAAGGAAAGTCTTTATGAGAAGGATGCCTCTCAAAGCATCATTTATTTTGCTGAATGTCTTGAATTGTCAAGTGGCAGGCTTTAATTGCTTTGAATTTATGTGTAGAAGAAGTGAAAATATTTAGGTAGCTAAGACAAAACTGTTTTTCTCCCTGGAATTATGAGACAAGGGTTGCTACCATATTTTTTCTTCACATTGTAATCAGTCTCTCATGCTGCAATATGAAGGATTCGTCATGTGATAAAATACACTAATATCACAAGAGTCAGCAAGTAACTAGCTTTCATTAAAGTCAGAATCAGAAATGATCTTCCATGGGACAGAGGATGACTATGACTTCCTCACCAACTTTTTTTCTACTTCCTATGTATTATCTGAATTAGGTTGCTTGTGCCCTAGATCTGAGCCATCTTTGTGCTAGTTTTTTGTAGGTTGTACTCTGCATAGGCTCTGATTTTTCCTTAGAGCCTCTATACACTTGCTGCAAGACAAACAGCAATACTTCATAAATATACACAGCAGAATCATTATACAGCTTCCTCTGAACACAAAATGTCATTATATTCACAAGCACTTGTAATTCTCAAGTATTTTGAATCTTAAGTTGGCAGATGAGAATGAATGGCATTTATTTGTTAAAATTCCACCATGAAGAGTCTCTTTATAATACCTTTCCTGAATGTAGCCCATTTTTCAAGTGGGTGAATTGGCTGCTTGTCATGTAAACAATGTGTTATTGAAATGTTGATGCATTACTCCCAAGGACTAAACACCCTGGTGAGGGAAGGCCATGGATTTTCAATGCAAACATAAGGACATAGAACTGGACTGCCACTCAGTGGTACTGGAGATCATCAGTTCTTGTGCCACTACCCATTGGCACTGAAAACATATAAAATCATCATCAACCAGATAAGATAAACTGGGCACAAACCAGGGGTACAGAAATGCTATGTAACTTCAGTATAACATCCTAGTAATGCCACAGTGATTATAAATAGACATTGTAAGCAATTCTGAAAAACACAGTAGGAACCCAAATGCCATAAAGCTCAATTTTGTCCAACAATAAAACACCATTATAAAAGAGAATTGTCTGCTCTGAGCTATTGCATCAGTGACTTGGACACTCACCTACTGTTATTTATCCATAATTTTCCATGGAAAGTGTTAAAGCGACATTACAGTTCCAGTGGATTCTTTATCAAAGAACTTACTTCAGTACTACAGCATTGGGATGCTTTTGATAGGTATGACATGCCTTAGTTTGTCTTCTCTGTTTGCATCACATTAGTATGTATCAGCTCTTCGTTTTCAGGATCAAAGGATATCTTACTGCACATCAGAAACTCATTAAATCTGTATTTGTAAATAAAGCATTTGTTCCACAGCACCGGGTGTCCTTGAGCCACTATAATGAACAGCTCTGCAGGACATGTCCTAAATGTACTCAAGGCTTCAGTGAATGATGAAAATGTGACTTGTCTGTTAATTGTCCTGGGAACAACTTGTTATGGCCTATAAAGCAGTAGAAAAAGTGCATACAATGGTATTCTGAGAACTGAAACACAAATCTAATTAAGACTCACATCAAAGGGCTTATTTGAGACTGAAAAAATGCTGGACTGATTACAAAGTTTGCTTTATATATTAATAGACTAGTTTAATAGCCATAGTTCTCATTGTGTATGAACCACTTCTTTATGCACTTTACTGTACAGATATTAATTGCTTTGGCTTTTATGTAATATATGTCTATATTGCTGCTACTTTTGCAAATGAGACCTGCCTCAGGTAATTTTTTTCAGCATGTGATTTCCTTTTTTTGTGTTTTTTTTGTAATGAATGAAAAATAAGTCAGTTTTCCAAAGTAGAATTCATTTTCGGGTTTATCAGCAGCTGAGTACCCAGACTGGTATTCATGCTTCACAACTATTGAAAAATACATAATTCAATCCAGTAAGACTTTAAAAATGGAAGAAAACCAAATTATACACACAACAGTATTTTATACATAAAACTTATCAAACTAAAATACTAATAAACTTTCTTCTAGGACACTTCTGGGGGCATCTTACATTTGTAAAGAGCTACTGGATCTGGGAGACGACCAAAAAGAACTTTCATCTGTGTCTCATCATGATAACAACTTCTTGGTACTGATGCTGAAATTATTAGGGCTAACCACATCCTCACACTGCACACAGCTACTGACCAGCAAAGGCATGCTCTCCTCCCTCACTAGTTTCTGGTACTTGAGATGGCAGGTGTCATTGAAGAATGTTTGACTGTGATTTCATAAAAAATTCTCTATAACGTATAAAATCCCTGTCCTAACTACACATAACTAACTAATAACTAACTACACTGACAGTGAAATTTTTGTGCATTTCATCCTTTTTATTTATACAGCCATATAAACTAACAAGTCCACACCCATGTCAAAATCTAATGCCAGATGTTATGTTTGACTTTTAAAGAAGCCAAGACAAGCACAGAACATTTTCTTGAGAGGGGAAAGCTGCACTGGCAACAAGTTTTGAGAAGACCAGAGGTTAAGGGAAGTGCCTGGGTGGAAGTACAATTTCAACACTAGAATGAGACATTTTAATTTCTTAAGTATGAAGAAAACTGCATTTTTGATTTTGACCACTCATTTGACCTCTTCCCTCCTCTTATGACATGTTTTTTCTGATTTTCTTTTCTGAACTGACTACCCTTCCTACTAAAATGTCCATTCAGTTTATCTTTCTATTCATTAAACGCTGATCCATCTAGGAGATTACCATCCAAACTATTTTTGACCAGTCACCATTGTTTCCTACATGCTTACTGGCTGTATGTTGGCTTTTCATGAGTGACCATCACTTTGCGGTACTCTCCTTGAGTCTTCTCTCATTTCTGCTTCCAGCATTATTCATCTGCCATGTTTCCTCTCTTCTCTTTCCTACCCGTGAATCTTTTTTTGTTCTTCACCCAACATTATTAACAGAAATTTCCTTTCATTTTATGTGTCCTGAATTCCACTAGACAAATCTTATGGCCACTTAGAAGTCTTCACTGTAAGCTTTTCCATTCTTCCTTTATTTCTCATACTGTCATTTCTTATGTGCTCTGTCTTTATTTTTTCATCAGGTCAGATGAGTCTTACATTTTCTTGTAAGCATTCCTCAGTAAATCTTTGCTTCTACCAGCTGATGCAAGTGAAATCCATCTCTTGGAAATTCCTCCCTTTCTCGATCTGCCTGTTCTCAGTCCACACTGGTTCCTTCCTTCTCTGAAATCATGAGATGATTCATTTGCACCTGGGACTGGACAGTATTTTTAAAATCATCATATATGCTGTGTTAAGAATGTACTTTTTTACCACGGGAAAATATAACACACTCCCTCTGCCCAAACAGAAGTTGAGGTGGCTGAACAGCAAAGATGGAGTTATGTGTGACATGATCATAGTTTACATATGTATCTGTATACTTACAGTTGTGTTGGTGTTTTTTCATGTTATTGTCAGTATTAAACACATATACATAGCAACTATATGTTGTACTCTTAAACACTGACATTTTTTCACCATTGCTTTTTATTCCTTTCTAAATCTGAGAACATAAATGTTCAAGAATGTTTTGTTAGTTCTGGTAGTCAATAAGATTGAATGGTATGATTAAAAAAAGGTATTGATCTGAATTGTGTTCTATAAGTACATTCGACACATTTGCCAAGTCATCACTACTGTTAGAAAAGAGTTCTTCTTTATGTACAACATTATATCATGTACATTTTTTTTCTTTGAGAACATCTTACAATACAAAGAATCTAATAAAAGCTCATTCATATGATTAAATTTATATTCAGAGAAGGAAGCATTGTTTGATAATGGTCTTAACATGATAGAATAGAGTCTGTGCTCAATTGACAAGTATCCGCAGGTTCTGGGTCCTCTCTCAGAGTAACCATTCTCCTCTATTCCATAAAACACAGTGTGGCACCAGTGATGGACCTTTTATAGGATCACCATTACTTTAAGCAGTGTTTAATGTGTTAAAGGCTTCAGTGGCAGATATCTGCCTTACAGTATCTTCTGAAGATATGTGGATGAAGTACATATATGCTTTGTCCATTACTTGTCTTTTTTATACAAGTAATAATAGGAACAAAAGTAATTTATTAATAAAACATGATGGCAATGCCTGAAAAGTTGTGCAAGTGAAGTGTATCCTCCTTCCGCCCATGGATTTGTTATGTTTCATGTTCAGTCTATGTTGAACAGAGAAAAATACTTGGAAAATATTGAAAAATTGAAGGTGATTAAGGTAAAACTATTCTGAAGCCTGGGCTACTTAAGATGTGACATTGTAAACAAAGTATTATTTGTAAGTGAAAAACATGTAATAATTAAACATGAAAGAAAAGAAAGGTTATATGCAGGAAGAGGAGAGCAGTGGGTTAAAGGGACAGCTGGTGTGTGTGTGTTACCCGATATGGGAGTTCTGCTCTCTGTTACTATTTTGCTGTGGCAAGGCAGAAAATGATAGCTACTAGTAAATCACTGAATAAGACACATGCATCGTCCAGCTGTATCCATGCCTTCAGCTTTCCTGTGAACAGATGGAAGAAGAGAGTGTCCACAGAAAATCCTTCAGAACTCATCAGAGGTGAGAAGGCTGGTAGGATTCTACAGAAATTGCTTTAAAACTTAAAGAATTTATCTAAGTATGTGTCCTTTTTATTTTTGACATTATCTTACATCATTCTATAATGTGACTGTCAGTTCCTAATTAAACCTGTAGGCTAAATAAAAAATATAACAAAGTTATAACATTCCATTAAATTCTATAGGTTTACCTTTATGATGTTCTCTTTGCCTTTTTTCAATTCAGTCTTACAAAAATCCTACATAAAACCCCACGGATGCCTTCACTGAATATATGCATACTTTTATTTTCCTATCACTTTCAAATTCTGAATCTACAAGTATGTATTGTGTCAACTGAAATGAGAAATGTAAGGACAGTTAATGGAGAACAGTACCGTGAACAGATCTGAATACCATTGCCAAAATAACACACCTATGTATACATACACATTCAAACGCATGTACATATATGGAGTGGACATATGTTTGGAATGGGATGATTAAAATTCAGATCTGAGTGGGTGATTAAAGCTGAAATCCTCGCCAGATGACAATATTTGTCCTTGATTCAAATATGCTGGCTCTGAACTTAAAAGCTGTACAATATATTGATTCTTAATAGTGAATAAATTCTTACATGTCTGAGACAAGCAGCAGACACAGAGCACCTCCAGACTATACTTTAATTGTATGCAACAGTAGATACAAAGGTGTTTAGCTCTGGCTGCTATGAATTATGCAGCCTGTAAAGTTTTTGAAGACTGATCTGATCTGCACTTGTCTTCTTTTAAACAGTTTGACATGACCATACCACTTGCTGCCTATGTTATGCATTTAATTAAATGTGCCTATATTTTTGAAAGGAGGTACCAAGGAGTGATTAAACATTAGTTTTATGCAGTTAACATTGATTGAAAATAGAAAAGGAAGAACATTCACAGTAGACAATTACCTGCATAGGTGTATTTTGGTTTTAGGTATCTGTATAATAACTTTCAGTCCTGGCATGATAATTTAATCTTATTTCCATTCTGTTCTAGCTTGTTCCAAATACTGTCCCATTTGGGACAGAAACTTCCAGATCTCTGTTGGAAACCAAATATTTTTCTTTCCAGGGGCAGACATTCTTCAGTCAAGTTCAACTAAGTGGTCCACAAGGGAGCTGTTTCTGTTGTCCAAGCTAGCAAGATATGTTTATGAGCCAGCATTAGTAAATAGAGAAGGCAAGCTGCATCTGTCCTCCAACACTTGAGGTCACTGGGCAATTCCAGAACCGTAAGTCAGCAATTTGATGGAATTTCCCATTCAAGTGATCAGACCATATCACGACCATATCATGAGTCAAAATGTTGGATTCTTAGTGCATTCCCACAAAAAATGCCATAAATCAGATTTTTCTGTCTGGCACCTCTTACATAAATTTTTTGTAATTCCATGAAAGAGTACAGAGAATATGAAATATTGTGAGCCTTTTAATGAATGCTGCAGCCTACAATGAGCCATATACCTGGTGTGAGGCAAGGCCAGTCAGAGAATTTATTCATTGTCTAAAACTGGGGGACACAGCAGGGGCAAGGAGACCTGCCAGGGAGGGCCCATGAGAAAGCATCCCCCTGTAAGGGCATGGTGACAAGAGACCAGAAGGTAAATCCTATGAGCAGAAAGAATGTGCTTAAACTCCAAGGGTTAGCTGCGAACCCTGCCAGTCACATGGTTGAGTAGGGATGTGGAAATAAAGTAGAAAATGAGTGCCTCTTGGTGAGAAGAGTGTGGTTTTATTCTGTGGTGCTATTTATAAGGTATGAGAAATACAACAGAGCTCATTTTAGCTAAACAAATGTATAATTGATTATCCAGCCATTGCATGTCACTACACAGAAAATGAATGCATTGCTCTGAGATCCAACATTTATTCAAATATAAGATGGTATGAATTTAAAAAATGCAATTATAAAAAACCCACAATCTATTCTCCTAAATTACATGTTGTAATTTTAGCTCTAGACAATGACAAATTACATTCCTCATTTCAAGGATATGAGATCCATTACATAATGCAGATCTATAGTATTTAGAACCATTAATCATCATACTCTGGTAGCACCATTTGTGTTAATCCTGTTTACAAAAGAAGAGACCTGTTAAGACATACTATTTTAGGCTTTTCTTCTTCCAGTAAATAGTCTTTAGAAGCAAACATTTGTAATCTGAATTTATGTTTAGCCTCAAAATGTTAAAATAGCCCAGATGTAATCACAGCAGATAAATGTTGACATCTGTGATATAAAAGAATTAAGACCTCTTTCTGTTTTTACCAAACACTTATCTGTTACTATCTTAAGTAGCAGCTAAACGTTGTTTTAAAATTACGACATTGTGTTACCTGATAGTCTTAAGATTATAAGCTTAAATCTTATGCAAAGAATTGCAATAGCCATTGAACTTTTCTCACAAATTTATAAAACACTGTCTTGGAAGATATATAAAGTTCTTCAAGTTTTCTGTCAAATTTTTCAAGTGAGATTGCCCCTTTCTATATACAAAACATTGTCAATCATAGAGTACCAGATTTCATTGCTAACAAAAGTTATTCTTAATGTTAATTATATCAGGATATAAATATAATCACAGTCAGACTGAAATAATACAATTTTCTAATCATGTCTAATCATAAATATTTTTTATTAAATCTGTCCCTTGTTGATGAAAGATGCTCAATATCAGGTTAGACCAGGAAATGTTTTCTGAGCTGGTGAAACTTTTTAAGATTTCTTAAATGTTCTTTTTCTTTATTAAATGACATTAAAATCTTTCAATTTTATGGATGCACAGATAATAGTCTGACAGTGACCTAGGATGTGAAAGATTCAGGTTCAGTCTGCAGGTCTGGCGTTCCTGCCTGTCCCAGAAATCTGCTCCAGTCACTAGGAAATCAACTCTGCAGTGTTTTTCCTAAGATGGGGATGAATTGCAGCTTGTTGTATTTGATACGTTTTGGTTAAATTCTCTGCAACAAAGCTGTGAAGTTGAGTACCCTACATCCCAGATAGAATAATCGTTGGACTGGCTCTATAGCAATTTCTCTCACACTTAGCAGTCAGGACTAAGTTAAGATCAAAACCAAAAAAAAAAAATCAGGCCCAACACCTAAATAAGGAAGAAGAGACTCATGAATTTTCTGCTCCCAAGAGAGTTTCATGATCATGAGGCTATTACCTATTATACCTCTCATTCTCTTTGAGTTCTGCATTTCAGTAAAAGTCCCGTTGAAGCACATAGATTCTTGCAAGTGTATAGTGAATGAGTATTTTCCAGCTAAAAAAAAAAAAAAAAAAAAAAAAAAAAAAAAAAA
>NW_020799092.1:57570382-57578770 GCF_003259725.1 Athene cunicularia
AAAAAAAAAAAAAAAAAAAAAAAAGAATTCCTGGTCAGCTGCATCCCCATAATTTTTAAGGGCAGAGACACACAGAATAGCAGAGAAGATCTGAGATTGTAACTAAGTGGGATAGAGGATTTCTCATTAATGGGGAAGAAATACTTTTTGTTTTCAAATTGAATTGGGGTAAAAAAATGCAGTAAATTTATTATTTTCCTTATAAATTATTGACAATTAACAATAAAGAGCTTTTTTCTTAATAAAAATATGTTCCCATACCACATTAGCTTATAGTTGCTGACATGCTCTAAATTCAACTTGTGGCCTTCCATGAAGTAGCTCTCTTTTCTGGTAAAGCCTTTAATACTTATAACTTCTGTGATACCAACAAATTTAATGGGCGAAACATACGTGAATATAAAAGACCAGATAGTTCTGCAACCAATATGCATGGAAATGAGAGCTGGAAAATCTTTGAATTAGAACCTCTTCACAAAAATTAATTCTTTTGTGAGTAAGATACCCTGCTCACGGTAGAAAAGTTGGTTTTGAGTTGGGATTCCTACCACTTGCTACACTGGAAATATATTGTTCATTGTAATGATTGCCAACTAATAGTATGCCTGTTATGTCCAAAGTGACTATGTAACTCTCTTCATATTTTGTTGAGGTACAATACTGACACAAGGTAAATGTCTAACAGACAAACTCTCCACATGCACTAAAAAAAAAATATTTCACACTTAAGATTTAGATTTCTTTTCTGGAAAGAATTGGCCTTGAAATACATAAGAATTGTGGATGTGTCTGAAAACTTGAAACAAGATCAGTCCTTCTAAAATGGACTGCAGTGGCACTTACTGCCTGTTCAGTTTTAACACTGCAATCTCAAATAACCTTGGGCATGCTTACATTGAGGATTTTTGCAATTATGCAAACATTAGGCAATTTGTTACATCATTACACTATGTATTGATTGCAAACATTTAGAAGTCATCTAAAAATACAGTAAGATTACTCCACCAATGCATGAGGTGAAAAGTGAATTTGGTATTAACTTAACCTGTGACCACCTTTTATTCTTTATTTCTGTAGTAACCAACAGGTGGGACCATGAATTTACATTTCAGAACAAAAATTAAAAACAATAAAGACTTAAAGTAAGCTGATGCCAGTCAGAAGGGAATAACATTAGTTTATTTGTAAGCTAAGCAGATATATTTTTGTGTTACAAATTTCATTAAGAGTATATGAAACAATGTTAAAATCTTGTGAAATATTTGTAAAAGTTAAAAACATCACCAAAAAAATTTCAGTAGAACAGCTGGAGAAGAGCTTTTGCGCTCTCCAAATTGTCTGTATTTTCAGTTGTATACATGTCTAATAAAATAATTATCACGGAAATTAGCTTTCCCAGAAAGATCAATTGTATCTTTAGATCATCACAGCTACAATGTGATTTCCATCTCAAATACATCCAGTGATAAAATTTCAAGAAAGTAAGTAGTTCTCCCTTTTTCCCCGTTTCACCTAACATTATCACAGCAAAGAGGTGGACCTGAGTCTTGTGCTAAATCCTAGTAGATCTTCTCTCCCTTTGTAAGAAGTTACAGTATTTGCATTCTGACACAAGGATCTGTCCTCTCCTGCAATTCCTCCAAGTCTGAACTCCAGTTTCTTGGGTGCCCTGATCTCTGCACAGCTCCTGCTTAATGATCATGAAGGAGAAGGTTATTTTTTGGTTATCCTCATGTATCTGACAGTGTATGTCCAGTAGCAGCGAAGATTCATGACTGCTCTCAAAATCTGCGTCCTCTCCTGTGGCAGCTGTGCTCCTACAGTCAATCATAATGTCACTATTTTGGCAAATTTCTCAGAGCATTTCCTTCCCCTACTGCTGCATTCAACTTTAATTTGCTCCAGGGACAAAGGAGGCTACAAGTGAATGAATTTGAGTTGGGGGTAATACAACTCTTATCTCCTAATTTTTCAGCTTTTTTTTTTCTTCTTGTTTACCTGCTCCATCTGCAGACTCTCAGAGGACACATCCTCTGAGCAGCACAAGGAATAGATGGAGTCTTATCCCACATTCTCCTGTGCTACCAATGTCATAGCAGCCATTTATAGCATTTTTTTCTGGAAAGCTAGCAGATATGGACCGCTTCCAGCCACAAGAATGTGCTGACCTCATGGAAAAAAGTATGATTGTAAATATGGCAATTATAAAAAGGCAAGTAATGTCTTTCATTACAGATAAACATATAAAGGCATTTGAAACTTAAAATTTAATAGAAGTGTTTAGATAATCATTAAAATAACTATTTTCAAACTTTATTCCCATGCATGCAATGTGACCCAGCATTCAGGATTTTATGAAAATGAAGCAGTCTGCAAGCAGGAAAATTGCTTAAGTTGATTCCTTGTGCATTTGTGGCTTACAACAATGCCTAGTAAATTGTGTTCACCAACTGAAGCTTTTTCCATGACTGGGGAACTCATTGCTCTCGTGTGCAGATTTTCTTGAGTCTAAGAGGTAGCAGGTTCATACTGCAACCTTTTCTTCAGTGAAAGGAAGAAAAAAACTCAAACGATTAGGGACAACACAGCATTTAAGGAGTACACAATTCATCTCTAAAATAACAAATTTTATTTCAGATATAGGTTGAAATTAGTCGATTAATTCAATAGAGACATAGCAGAGTGAAAGGACAGATGAAGTGTGCACACAAACATATGGATAGCTCATATAATCTTTTTTTCCTTAGGAAGTCACGATAAAATATTTCAGTGATTAATATATAAACAGCAATTGCTCATATCCTGCAGACTTTCAGGAAATAACTGAAATCTGCAACTAAATTTAACTAAGTCTGTAGCAGATAAAATTAACTAAAAGATGAAGATGTAATTGCCTGAGTCTGTACACAAGGTCAAGCTCACAAATAAATGGCAGTTCCATTTTCCTGTTGACTGTTAAAGCAAATTAATTATCTGGGGTCATGGATTTGTTTCCAGAAATAGAAATGCAAATCTCAGTATTTGAAAGGTTTTGTAATAATTAGAAAATGAAAGTGATTTCTCAGATAGATTACCATCCAGCCATAATACTTCTGGGCCAAATTTGCCCTCCTGAGGATCATGTCATGAAAGTGAAGTTTCTGCATAGTGCTACACTAGACAAGGGTAACATTATGTATTTGATAGTCTCACACAGCATTTTCCTAGGATCCAGCTTTGGATGGAGTTTCCCATTACATAGAGTTGATTGCCCAGAACAAATACGATCATGCTGTAACCCTTACATGGTTCTCAGTCTCCAGACAATTTAGTTATTTAACTAATGTCCTCCAATAACCATGGTGTGTAGTACAGCTGGAATGATAGTTATTTCCTGCAGAGGGAGAGTGAGGTTGTGGGTGATACCCCTGCAGCAGCAGAAGGGGTGGAATATGGGAGATGGTGAAGTCCATGGCAGATGGGAGGGACAGCTGGACTGTGAGACTGGGATAACTGGAAACAACAGAAAACCAGCAGCAACAGCAGAAAAACAGCAGACAACAAACAGGAAGTGAGAAGGAATTACAACAAAATAGTTGAAAGTGTATGAAGAGATGTTTTGCTGATTAAACATGCCAATTAAACTCAGACACCAGAGTGAAAAGAGGAGGCGTATTTTACTGGGGATAACCAATGTAACAGAGTAATACAGAAAACATGCAGTAAGAAAAAGCAGAATAGTGCACTTAAAGCAGCAAATGGGAAAATACAGGGTAATGCATCAAATCATTACTACATGAGAGAGAGAACAGCAATTAAGAAAGACACATCACCACTTGCACACATTCCCATCATCCAGCCTCGCAGTGGCTGGGCAGCTCCGGTTACAGCGAGGGTTTGGAGAGCCTGTCCCGGCAAGGGGGAAATCCTACGCGGTGCGTCCCCCATAGGTGAGGCTGCCAAAGTCCCTGCAAATGGGCCCAGCCTTATATACCAGAGATCGACAGGCCAGAATAGCTGGCACCTTTGTTTTGAGCAGAGAATTTCTGGTTTCATTCTCCTGTTGGATTCCACCCAAAGCCTGGCCACGCTCTGGGGCGGGGAGACCAAGGGAGTTTCTAACAAGGCCAGATACTTGGGTTCTCAGCCTTGAACGAGGCTAAACAAGGAAGTAGGATGCATTCTCTCCTCACTACTGATTATATTCTGTCTGAGCTGCATCTTTCACTAGTGAGTTTAGATATTTTATTAATGACTACGTGCTAAGTTATAGCAGCTTCGCACTTTTTACATCAGCATAAGTGGGTTGTTATAACTTAGTACAATACCTACTAGCACAATGGTTTTCAGTTATAAAATATACAGGATTCATCTATATATAGGTGAACTCTGGCTTGGGCTGGTTGTCCAAGCCTTAGCACTTCAGGAGACCAGCAGGCCTGATGCTGACACTGGCAGACAAGACAGCGAGGAATGATGCCATGTGCAACACATGCTCGCAGCAGTGCACTGTGGTGAATGGATTCTGGCACACCAGACAGGACTGCTGTAGTGCAGCAGTGGCAGGTGCCAAAGAAAAACAAAATGCTCATCTCTAGTGGTTTGAGAGCTACCTTGTAGTTGTACGTAGGCTCTGTTGCACCACTGCCTGGTGCCACTTAGCTGTCACTGTGTCTTAAAGGCTAGCCCTCAGTAACAGACAGGTTCTGCTTTCTGCACTCCATTCATTAGCAATCTTTGCATCCAACAGGGAGTGAAGGTCCCTTATGAGAAATCAAAGCACAAGAACCTACCGGCAGTAGAGGAGACCTGGAGGATCAATCTAGGGATGGGCTAGGTAGGTCATTCCTGATTTTTTCAAATCAAAGCATTAGAAACGTGTCCATGAAAACAAAGGAACAAAACAAGGACTATAGGTCTGGAAACACTGGATTAGGCAAGAGTTAAAAACCAGAGTACTGAAGAAACTACGCAATAGTGAGAGTCCTAAATGGGTACAGAAAACCCCTGAAACCATATAGCTTCGAAGACATAATGGATCTGGAAGGAACAAGGAAAGGGAAAGACCAACGGATTGATAGCAGATGGAATACAAAAATGGGAAGGATGGAGTGAGATATGTGTCAAACTATCCTACACATGAGAAGAGGTAGAAGAAATTGGAATAATAGAAGGAGGAAATTACAGAGATCTGTAATGGGTAAGGACTGAAGAGAGGGAGAAGGTTTAAAAGTCTTAACCCTATATGAGTAGTGTACATCAGAACATAAATCCATGTTTTTAATATTTTTTTCCTCTCAGATGAAAACTAATGAAGCCTATGCAAGAAATTAGCTTTATGTAGATCACAGGAAAACTGTAATATTCCTTTATGCCATCATTCTGTTACAAGTGATGATACATGATTTATGTGAAACATTTGCTGGAGAAATGCCATCAACATTAATAACGTTATATCAATAGGAGAAAACAGCAGCTCCTGTGGCCTCTCTTCCTTTTTTTGTGTTAAGCAGGTCCCTTGCTGTACAATGTCAATTGCAATTCACAAATTGAATTTCTTTTTACCTTGAGTTCACTATTGGTGTCTAGTTCTTTTTCACTGTATTTGCATCCCAATAAATACTGTAATTAATCCACATTTCCTTACAAGGAGCTATTCTAATTAGGCTGTTCTAAAAGTTGGGTTAATCAATAGAGTTAATTATTTACATTTATACACAACAGGTAGTTTTCCATTGTAAAAAGAGTTTATTTTTTTATGGCTTGAGTGGATAATCTCTTCTTAAATGTCAGTGTAAACTCAGTTCCATCAGTATGTCATGATAAGCACCAGTTATACACACAATCCCACTGAAGTTGGTGTGGCTACTCATTTGACTATACAATATGAATTAATATTGGCAGAAATAAAAAAATGGGACAGTTTCTCCACCTCTCTAAAAAAAATGCTGAAGAAGGCTACAGGTAGACAAATAAATTCCTGTTTGCTTTTCAACAGAGTTGAATTGTATTTTCATCTGTATTCTATTACATAATCCCCTCCTATCCCCCGCTGTAAAGCACTACAATGAACAATTTTTGAAGCAGTTCCTATTTTTATAAAAGCCTCTCAAATGTTCCAATAAACCATGAAACATAAAGCAGGGCACCTTGAAGGCAGCAGCCAGTCCCGCTAGTATTTTGTCTTTGTCATTCTGTTGGCATGCCCGAGTTTCATTTTCCCTTTCCACTAATGTAGACAGCGCACATGCTATTATTAAAGGGAATGACTGAGACACAAACCCCAAGAGCTGTGGTTCTTGGTTTGCTTGATCTGAGCACCACAACAAACAGGAAATTCTTCACTCTGAGGGTAGTGAGGCACTGGAACAGGTTGCCCAGAGAAGCTGTGGCTGCCCCCTCCCTGGCAGTGTCCAAGGCCAGGCTGAATGGGGCTTTGAGCAACCTGGTCCAGTGGAAGGTGTCCCTGCCCATGGCAGGGGGGTTGGAACTAGATGATCTTTAAGGTCCACTCCAACCCAAACCATTCTATGATACTATAAAAATATCCTTGCACAATAGCCCTCAGTGAAGATTTTGCTGGCTATTCCCAAGCTTGAAAAGATGAGAATGTGGCAAACTCAGGCATGAAAACTGGACCATAGGAGAAGTAACAAGGTCCCAGTGTCCAACTTGTCCTATGATTTTGGTCATGAAGCAAATGTTAAGAACTTATTGTATGACTGTGTTTCAGTTGGGGTTCTAACAGCAGTCTTTGTATGGTATTTGTGTACAACACTATTCTCTTAGACTTCTGCTGCATGAAATGCACTCCCAAATACGTCTATGACAAATTTTTTTCTTTTAAAAGCAATAAAGCCACCAATGAGCATAAAAGACAGTGACCCTATTGATTCAGATTTCCCTAAATTCACCTAGCTTTTCTCCTAATGAATATAGGATATCATTACTTTGCTGTGGTTTTGCATGGGCCAAGTTGTCTTGCTACATCAAACCCTTTCACTTCAATAAAAGTGCAGGTATTTGTCTTCCCAGGAGGGGTCAGTCTGGTCTTCTACATAACAAAATGGGGCCAAGCAATTTCTCACACAGAACTTCAAAAATTCCTACACATGTGTCAGAAATTGTACATTAAAGAGTGATCTGCATGACCAATAATACACAGATTCTTTCAGCTAAGGCTAACTGAGCTTAATGACCATCTGAAAATTGTTCACTGGTGTGTATGAAACTAGTTGGTATTTCTGTTTTGACAGCACAGACTACACAGCTAATGATGGAGCGAGTACAGAAACTGACCACAGCACTTTTTTCATAGAGTTGATAGTCACTGTAATACCTTTTTTTTTTCCCATCTGTAATGACACCAGAATTAAAAAAAAAAAAAAAGCACCCATCTATACTCTGTGTATTCAAGACATAGGTAACATTGGTCTTCATAAAGGCCACACACAAAATTTATGCTTCACTTCCCAAAATGCAGTCATCCTTAGCTAACGACTCACAATATAGGAACTTAAAATATGAGAAAAAAATGCCATTTTCCATTGGTCCTGACACTCAAAAACATCCCACACAAATTTTTACTCAGACTTAAGCATACACTTTCTTTTCTTGCTTGAATACATATGGCACAGATGGGAACACGAAAAGGAGATAAAAAACATGGCGGAAAGTTAGCCTGTTCTGCTATCGCAATTCTTATGTTCCTCTACCTACACTTGACATCACGCAAACCCTAAAAATTCCTTTCTCCAGTCAAAGACCAAAATGAATAAAACTATCAGTCCATGATTAGAGCATTAAATATTAGATAGTCATAAACCAGTGATGAAATAAACTATTTGGGAGATTGCGTGAAAAACCTCAGCCCCAGGCATTTCAAAATAAATTACAATAAGAAGTACAGTAAATGGATCGCAATCACTGCTTTCAGCTAATTATTTTTTGCCACTCTGAACAGCGATTCTAAAGCCCATAGGAATTTATGCTCTTGTGTGCCTGTAACGTTGTTACCACCCCTGTTACCGATGCGTGCAGAACCGAGCAGCTCCTTCCACCTTGTGTCACTCGTGAAGAGACACAGAAATTAGAGTAACTCCATTATTTTCTCGTTTCTTATGTTTTTTTACGCACTATTACCAGCTGTGAGCATCTAAAACAACGAATAAAAAACCAAAAGCATGAGGTCTGTCCAAAAAGCCGCAAGTTTTTCGCTTCATTTCGCCAGACTTGCGGCGCTGCGCTCGGGTCCTGGGGACCCTTGGAGGGCCGGCAGCCCCACGCCCGGACTCCGCCTGGCGAAGCGAGGGCTCCCGGAGAAAAACCGCACAGAACCCAGAAGGCGGGGGTGCCTCCTGGACGAAACGGTAAGGGCCGGGCCGGGGCCGGGGCCGGGGCCGCCGCCCG
>NW_020799092.1:57578820-57652643 GCF_003259725.1 Athene cunicularia
CCCGGCCCCGCCGAGCCGGCCCCCGCCCGCGGCCCGCCGCTGAGCCCCGGCGCCAGTAGGATCTTACAGGAGTTTCCCTCATGGGCTTGTGCTGCTCCTAAAGGCATTTTCGGTGGCACGTCCCAAAGTCTTTAGATTTTTGATCCCTAAGAGCAGTGATGGTGGTTTGGAACATGAGTTATGTCCCGCTCCTTGAGCAGGTGGTGGTGTGCCGTCTCTGAAACTTTCCAGCCAGGTCCCCTCGTAAT
The DNA here is from genome assembly GCF_003259725.1 of Athene cunicularia. NCBI lineage: Eukaryota > Metazoa > Chordata > Aves > Strigiformes > Strigidae > Athene > Athene cunicularia. Next base: position 57,579,069 of record NW_020799092.1, read on the forward strand.
AGCATGTGTGAAGGCGCTGTTTGCTTAGCCTCTCGTGCTTTAGCTGACATGTAACCAGGTCTACAGTCTGCCTGAGGTTCTGTGTAGATCACTTCGTATAGCTCTGCTGATACCCTGATACGGTGCATCGCCTTAGCTGTTTTCAGGATGCATTGCCTTTTCATCTTTTCTAATGTAATCTCGTCTGGGATTTAGGTGTCCTGTAACGCTCAGTTAGGTGTTGCTGTCATTTAACACGCAATTGATATGTTCATCTATAACTGTGATGAAAAGGTCTTTGTTAATGAAGCAGTTACTGCACAAAAGATAAGAAATCGTCAATACGGAAGGGTCAGACTACTGTAAAGCAGAATGAGAGAAAACGCAAGGGTTGAAATAATAAGTGAATGCTGTACAGGAATACAAAATGCAGCACAGATCTTGGCAACACTAGTTTAACCTATAATACTTTGAAGTGTGGTCTTAGGCTTTCCCCTGGATATTTACTTTAGTGGACATAGCAGGTGTGTTTATCAGACTTCACTGACACATGCTGAAGTGGCTGTAGGATTTTCTTGGGTATTACTGCTGAAGTGCTGTCTTGAGTTCAGTACTTAAAGTTGGGGGAGCAGGGCAATGACTCTTTATGGGAGATAATGCCTCTGAAGTAACTATCACTAGGGAGCACCAGGGGAGGGAGTAAGTGGCTCACTGACTCGGATGGTTCTGAGGTAAGTTAACAAATTTTATTTTTGTTCAGTAGGCAGGCAATGAAGCTAGTAGTTTTTTGAAGTGTGTTTCAGAACTGACCCAGCTAGCACTGCCAAGGTTGCAGTAGGGTCATTTCCTCTGCTCTAACTGGAAATGACAAGTAAGACTCCATATTGTTTTACTGGAAGTTGCAAATAACACACAGACTATTGTATACTAAGACTAATCTTAGGCCCAGAGGAAAAATTCTCTCAGATCTTGGTACTTTTGTAACTCTTGCACAATGAGTGATAAAACATCCAAAGACATGTACAAAACGTCTTATTAGCATCTCTTCAACATCAGCTGCAAAACTGCCTGCTGAATGCTACATGCCAACCTGGAGATTGTTCTCATGCTGTGACACAGTGACTTGCTGTGAAGATTCAGTGTCTCGGGAGTACTTGAAAACAGTACTTTGAGTGATGCTCTCCCAGAAAACTACGTGAGTTGTAGTTCAGAGGTAACTGTGCTGCAGTGTTTTAGAGTCAATGTTAACTTTATATTCAGTTCTATTTGCATTACATGGATTTCTAATGGGGCAGGTAGGTGCTGCTGTTTGTGGTTGGAAGAAATGATAAACCAGCTGTACCTACTATATGTCCTGATCAGGCTGCTGTGGAAAAAGTGAAGACCCTCTGAGCTGTGACTTGACTCTTGAGGTTTAACTGAGTTCCGCACGAAGCATAAAATGTGTTTCTCCATTTAAGTTCAAATCATGGATTATCGGGCCTCCACAGTAAAATGTCAAGCTCTGGAAAAAGGCCTCTCTTGTAATAGAATTTCTGGCACCTCTCTTGGGAAATCTGATCTAAGAAATTAGTATCTCAGAATATAGTATCACAGTTAGATGAAAAAGGTAGTGGGAGGGAGAAAAGGTGAAGGAACTTGAGTGTACCAGGGAGAACTTTTAATATAATTTAGATCTGAGCTATATTACCCTTTGCTATTTTTGCTCTTCTAGGAGAGACCAAGTTTCTATGGAAGTTTACCCTTACGCTGTTTCACACAGAACTGATAAGTGTCCTCAGTAAAAAATAAAGAGGGAAGAATTTTTTTTTTCTTCATGTCTATGGAGCCATTAGAATAAGTATCACCTAGCTGTTTGCACTCTGAGAATAGGAGGTAGAACATTTTGTCTGTTGGTTTTATGGACCAAATTAAAGTAATTTGGTCAAAGAACAAAGCTTTCAGAAGCCTCTACAAAAAGTGTGTGCTGCTTGTTTGCTGTTCAGGCTTCTTAATCTCCCTGAAAAACACCCTCCAAGTGGAAAATGCTCATTGTACAGATTCTCCTACCTCAACCTGTTTTACACCAAGACTGACTACTTCATTTGCCTACATCTAAATAAAGTTGGCGTGAGCCTATGTCACAAGTGTTCTGGTTTGGGATTAATTGTGCTCTGTCCAGTCACTTGTTAGTTTCCTCTTGGTTTTGATGCTGGACGTTTCTAGCATAGGAAGATTGATAAATGGCTTTGATCATTCAGTATGAATGACTTTTGGTTATTTATGTGAACAATTAGTTCTAGTTGTGAATTTTCACAGCGAGAAGATCTTTGGGCTCTGTTGGATTTGAAGAATTAACAATACTTGGGGATTCATGAGTTTCTTGACCTAGTTAATAAATTTTTGGGGGGAGAGGGAAGAGATGGTGGCCATCCTGCGATCCAGTTTTAATGTGGTTTCTTGAAAGTACCTGAAGTGTTTCAGACCCAGAGCCTAAAGTCTGTAGGTAGTTGGTGCACTGTCATGTTTAATTTGAAACTGCTGTCTGGACAGTATCACTGAGAGTGTTGTGAAAAAATTTTCAGTACTATCAACTATCCTGAGACTAGAAAGGATGTCAAAGCTACTCAGACTGAGGCAGTTGCATGGTTTTGGAAATATGCAAGCTGTTGCATGCACAAGTGTCCAGCAGTTGAAATAGTAAACTCTGCCTTTTTTTTTTTTTTTTTTTTTTTTTGGAAGGAGGATGGAGGCAAAGGGAAGGGAATCCCCATTCCTATGTCAAAAAACAACAAAAAACCAAAACAATTAACTTATAGTTGACGTTCTCCTTTCTTATGATAGTTAGAGAATTGGTGGCTTTGTGTTTTCTCTTATATTTCTCAACTTCATGTGAGAATCCTATCCAACTAGTATTTCATCAGAGCATTTACCCCTTAGTGCTACTCTGTGGAGGTGGGGGCAATAACTGTGAGTGCTTTCAATTTGCCCTCACCCTTCCTAGCATACAATGGAGAGGGCCTTGGCTTAAAGGCAGTGACTTGACTCTTCAGTTGCTCTACCTTTTTGAGGCACTAATTTTTTCAATTATTTGGTTTTGTATTTGACTGTTTCTCTTAGGAGAACATTTTGTTTCCTGCTCAGTTTGTAACTGGCTAGAATGTTCCAAAGTCAGCAGTCTAGAGCCCTGGGTGAGGAGTTGGGGTCGTGCTTTAAGTCACTACCACTGCTCTTAGGGACAAAAAACCTTTAGAACTTGGAGTCCTGCCTGTCCCATGCTGGAGAGCACAAGAACCTTGATGAGAATCCTACCAGAATGCAATTCTGCTTCTTGGAAATTAAGGTAAATATTTCCCTCCTCTGTCTACTGTCACTTGGTTGTTTTGGTTTTTTTAGTTTTTTTCCTCTATAGTTTGCACCTCAGTCCTGTCAGCTTTGTTTAAGAAAAAAAATACACCTTATTTCATAATGTTTATGTACATGTGAAGATAATGTTTGTCTTACTCTTTTCCTGTGACACAGATGCAATGGATCAGCTTGAGCAGAGGGTAAATGAATTTTTTATGAACGCAAAGAAAAACAAACCTGAATGGAGGGAAGAACAAATGACATCAATCAAAAAAGTAAGGATATCACTGGAGTGGGTCACATTTTTCTTTAGCAAACAAAGATAACATTAGGAAAAAATAGCTTATGATTGATGGAGACTTAAGCATGCAGAACTGTGACTTCCCTTGGGCTTTCACAGAGGTGGATAGAACTACCTAGAAGGAGAAAAATGACTGAAAGGTTTATTTGATCAAGTATTTCTCTCAAGTTGTATTCAGTATCTGCTAGTATTTTAAAAATTGTGACCCTGAAATTATGAGGAAACCAGGTACTAAATTTTCAGCTCAGATCTTTTTTTTTCTGCTTGCGTGACATGAAGTTGTGCAAGTTCATTGTCTTTCTTTGAGAGGATATTTTTCAGGAGGATATTTTTCAGGCTTAGCTTCAGCATTTTCTATGATTCTGTCTGTGTTCCTGTACATTATACATATGGTATACGTAGCTTTAGGAAGGGAGGAATAAGAAGATGGATGTGTTCCATTTTATCCTTCAACACTTGGGCATTGGTGGTAGTATTGTTAGCAAGGTAGTCCATCATTTTGTCAGGAGAAACTCCTTTGTAGTCTCCTACACTTGCTACTTCAGCCCTCTATTTGGCCAAGGTATCTTTTTTTCTTAATACAAATAGATTCCTGTATTTAAAAAAAGAAAAAGTCAGCACTCTGACTTCACTGGAGTAAATGAAAAAATTGGTTTTGACTTTAGTTGAACCAAAATTTCGAGTAGTTTTCGCCTAAAGAAGATACTCTTCAGTGGAAATAGAGAATAAATAAGCACTTAAACCTGTTTAAATCTGGAGTAAAAATGTGTAAACGTACTTTTTTCAAAAAAAAAGTTTTGTCTGTGGATTTTCCTTAGAGCAGACTTTAAAATTGGCTTGCTTTATTCAAATTATAACACTTAGGAGTTATATAAATGTATTTTAAAATAATTTAAACTATGAACTAATAGACATCCTATCTCTGTAACTACTGTGCTGGAAAGGCTTCCTCTCGCAGCACTGTTTGGCATAATTTTGAAGGGCAGTAGTATCTGCAGTGGTCATAAAGATCCATACGAAGTGAAAGACATCATCTCATTTTGAGTCTGTAACTATGCTGTGTAATACAAAATAAATCCACGACTATTTTATTTCCTGGTAACATTTTTTGCAGAAATCTAAATACCACTTTAGGAGAAAGGGTCCACATCTTGTAGTTTGGCTTTTTCTAAGGCACAATTGATACGTATTGTATCTCTCATCTAAACTTTAGCTGATTGTTGTTTACAGTAGAGTTTCATAGTCTTTCTGAAGACTGACTTGAATTTCTCCTTTTAACTTATATTTTGTGCTGGATAACAGTAGCTTGAAATGACTGAAATTAATTGACGTTCATAATCTTTTAAAAATCTCTTTATAACAGGATTATTATAAGGCTTTGGAAGATGCAGATGAAAAAGTGCAACTGGCTAATCAAATATATGATTTGGTAAGTGCACAAAGGGCTTGTGTTGAATTACCTAAATTTATGCCCTAAGGAGTTCTAAACATTTTGATAAGCTCTACAGCTGTGCTACCTATACTGTTATGTTAGCTTCATACAGATATTTTTGCTGGCTAATAAACATTTGGAATTTTATTGACTTCTAAGAATTTTGTTGGTTTGGGTAGCAGGCGTCACAAATACAAAACATACAGAAATAAGGTCTTCATGCATGTTGATTTTGTCTGGGTTTTTTTTTTTTCCGAAAAGAGGCCACAAGCAAGTTACTCTTCCTTATAGCATATGAATTTTGAATTTTAAGTATATTTATTTTAAATTTTCTCAGAGAACAGAACCTGCAAGACAGACTGCACTAAGATATAGTAGACATAAACCAAATATTTTTTGTCTGGTTTTCTTTCACTTCAGCTAATCAAAAGTTGGAACTTACCCCTCTCTTTTCGTTAGCTGGTAACTGCAAAAACCTGTTCAATTTTTAATAGTTTAGAGACAGGTACATTCTGCTGTGTGACCACAGATGAAGAAGCATTTGGAACATAGTGTTTCTTTCTGTGATATTGAGATTTTGGTTAATTTTCAGTACCCAAGAGCATGTCATAGTTTACTCAAATGCACAGGAGTCTTTACACTTTCAGTTTAGAGATCCTTTTACTCAGTACTTAGGGTTTACTGATGTGTGTGTACATCAGTACAAATTGCAGTTTGGTAAACTTAAAATTTCCCCAATGCTGGCCAACCTCTTCTAATATATGCATGTCATATACTGTTCTTTCTCTTCCCTTTTCTGTAGGCGTACCCACAACATCCCCCAAGTCTTCTTAATCTTTTTTCACAAAATAATCACTTAACGCTGTGTCTTGAAACACTGCTACAGTAAGAAGAGGGCTTCTAGCTGCTGAGCCAATATGCAGCCTTATTGTATCCTGTAGTTGACTGCGCAGCTTAGGAGCAACAGCACTATATTGGGGGTTGACTCTAGTATCTCTGCTGAGCGTAGGGAAATGAAGGTGACCAAGAAATTACGCTTTTGTGTGTTTGTTTGTGCTTACTGCTGCATGGAAGAGAATTGCTGGAAGGGAAGTACTTATCAAGTCTGAGTTTAAGGATGTAGATACTCATGTTCCAGAACTGGATGCTATTTATTGTTGCTTTGTCTCAAAAATAGGTAGACCGTCATTTGAGAAAATTGGACCAAGAACTCGCTAAATTTAAAATGGATTTTTTTTTTTTTTTTTTTTTTTTTTAAGAACTTGACAGATTTTCTGTAATTTTGCAAAATTAAAATATCATACACTTGTTTGGGGCCAGCAGTATTTGTATTTTAACCAGCATACTTTTCATCAGTCAGTGATTCTCAAATTGTAGTTTCAACATCAATTTTTACTAGTGAAGTCAAAATACAACTGACTAATTAGAGTAACTTTTTTCACACAACTGTTGCACTTGTGAATTGTTATGGTAAGGTACAGAATTCTCTATACCTCTTTTTAGTGACTGTAGATATTCAGGCATGTACTTGAGCTTAAGCTTGCTACCTGCCCAGTTGGAAGTGTACCATTTCTTACTTGAATTGATTGCCACCAAGTTGAGGAAGGTCATTATTTTAGTTACAGGTGTGAAATGTCAAGTAAAGTTAGGTACTCAGTAGTTTTCTTTTTTTAAAGGTGAGAGAATGGATTGTTTTGTAATGCAGTAGCGAGGGAGAAGCATTTTGGGTAAGAAACCTTCATGCTTAACAAACATAGCAATGCTGGTATCCAGAAAATGGACAAAAACATAACGTCACAGCTTTTTTACCAATTTGTTGTAGAAGAATCTGGCCTTTCTGTGTGAATCTACATTTAGACATCAAGTTCAAATGCAATTATGATAAATTTCTAAGTTGATTTAACTACTGTGGTTACAGTGCTAAGAGGCAGTGACTCTTCTCATACCCACAGATAGTGGAAAGTAACCTAAATCACTTGAGGAGATTAGGAATAAATATTCTTCCTTTGAACTTTGTGGGGATTTATCATAAAAGCTGGGAGGTTTTGGATGTTTTACTTGTAATTGCTATTGCAAATAACAGGCACAAAAAAAACCCTGCAGAGTAAGTGCTTTTAATAAACTAGCAACTACAGAGAAGGACTAGTTTCTTTTAGATGGAATCCCAGCTGCAGTTTCTAAGATGCAAAGCTACCTTCAGTTGAGCTTTGTGTTTGGTGAGGTAGGTAGGTAGGTAGAATTTCAGGAACTCAAAATAGAAACGCGCCAGACTGCATGTTGCATCTTTCCGGTTGGTGTGTGTTGGTGTTTCTGTTTAATAAAGTGAATAGTAGGAGCCTCTTTAACATTTTAGCATTTTAACATTTAGCTTTAAGAGTAAATACATATTGTTGAGGTTCCGCCAGAGGGCAGCACTTGGGCTAGTTCATAACATGATTAATGTTAGCTCAGCCAAAAAACCTCCTTATGCTTTGAATCTCTTCTAGCGTAATTTTCTTTGAAATGTTGTAATACACTCTCATGTATTTTTTGAAAGCACTGAAAAAGAGGTAAAGAAATGTTGAAGCCACAGATTTTGAAAAATGAATGTGAATTACTTTCTTGAATTGTCTTCTGTATAAATGTAAGTTGGTAACTATTGCAGCTAGTTCAAAGTCCTTTTGCCAAAGATTGATACACGAATTGTTCCATACTGTGCTAAAGGAAATTTATGGTGAAAATCTCTCCTGTACTGTGATTGTTTAGCCTCATGGCTGATATTATAAGAAATGTTTTCTTAGACATATATTTGCATTTGGATTGTTGCTCTGTGTATTTTCAATGCTAAGAAATTTTGATACTGATCTGAAGCCCTTCCTGTTGAATGTTAGTTCATCTTGAAAGAAGTTGCTAGTGCTTGGGTGTTTTGACTCGGTGTGACAAGATGCCTCAATACAGTTTGCCTGTTACCATCTTCTTTTCAATTCATATTGGTGCAGATTGTCAGTACTTTTGCTGAAGCATTCTGTAACTGTCACCAGCTTGTCTGCAACTCATTTGTGTAAGTGGCACGTTGAGGGCAACGTTGCTGTTTGTTCTCCTTATTGGCCTTGGATTTTAACTTCTTGATTTCAACAGTTGAACAGCAGCAGTCACTAATTTTTATTTTAAAACTGTTCTTTCTCACTGGCTTCTGGTTGTACTATGGGAAGGGTTTCAACTCTAGCATAAATCCTTATGATTATAGTTGCTTAGCAGTTTGGTTAATATTATAAAGATTCATTTAGTATATAAAAGTCAAAACCATGCCAGTGATGTCTCTGAAATTTTCCTATCCTTTTTACCTCCCTCTCAGGGTCTCTGGAGCTGGACACACCATCACAGCCTGTGAATAACCATCATGCCCATTCGCACACTCCAGTAGAGAGTAAGTATTTGAGTCTTAAAAATATGTCCACTTTTAACGGCTCCTTATTTTTTTGCTGAGTAGTATTAGGGAAAAAAATGTTCAGAACTTTTTTCTTTTTCTCCAAACATTGTGGAGGAAAAATAAAAAAGGCACAATGCAATGATAATAATGTGTATTCAGAAGAAGTGTAAGAATGAAATAATAAGGTTTTGCTGGTGGGGATTAATTGAAAGTGCTGTTTCATTATGTCTAGTTATAGTTTGACTTTCAAGCTGAAAGGTTTTACATTTAAGTTCCCTTCGTTTCATTTAGAAAGGAAACACAATCCATCTTCTCACCATAGTACAACAGATCATGTTCCTGAAAAGAAGTTTAAATCTGAAGCTCTTCTATCTACCCTGACTTCAGATGCTTCTAAAGAAAATACACCAGGTAATCTTAATTGTCTTGCATTTTGCTGCTTTTTGATTGGAAGAAGAGAGACCCAATTATATTTGTGAGTTTACTGCCTTTTGAAATCAGAGGCTCATACCCATTCCTCTGGGATTTTCAGTCATTTGAAACATGAGAAATTGCAGGCATTGTTACTCATCTGTGTTGTCCATGAAGCGCATCAGCTTTGTTGTCATTTAACAGCTGTATGTTGGCTGTTTCTCTTTATTTACACTGCTTGGAAGACGATAACAGTAGTTTCATTCAGCCAGTCATAGAAATATAAGAGATCAATGCATTAATATTTTGGGAAAAAGAAACACATGCAACAATTTCGAAAATAAGGGAAAAGAATTTTCACTCTTTCTTTTTTTAAGAATTGGTTTGACATGGCATTCAGCTATAACAAAACGTAATTTTGTGTGTTGTCCATTTCAAGAGGTGAGAAGTTTTTCTGAGTAGTGAATAAAAAAATACCCCACAACTTTCTGACCATTTTCAAAATTAGGGTTCTTCATAGTTTCTTTCCTGAAAATAGAAGACTGTGAGATGTCTTAGTAAGTAAACCACCTTACATTTTGGAATTTAGTGCTGTTCATCAGGTTTAAGTAGTGCCCCTCATATCCATTTTACTTTTCTTTTGAAGGAACTTCACATGAGATGGCAAATAAAATGTAGCTGTGTTTGAACAGCTGTCAGTCTGTAGATGGCTGTAGAAATATGCATTGCCTTAAAACTGTGATTTGTAGTTTTTAGAATTAAGACTGTTAAAAGTTTCACTTGAGAAACAGTATAGGTGTACAGTCAGATTCTTATCCTTTTCTTGATGGCTACAGTAGTTGGCATTATTTCCATGGAGATTGGTTTTATATAGGCACAGCAGCTCTGTCTGTTCTTTGATAGCTGAATATGATAGTGTGGACTATCTTTCCAATAGGTCTACTTGCACATGAGGATAGTTGGGGAATAAACTTTTTTTTTTCTTTAAGCCAATACTGGCTGTGTCAAATGACTTTTTAAACTTTTTTCCAAATGATCAGATTGGTCAGATGCATAAGCGGAGTTCCTACTCTTTCACTGGTTGTCATATATAACTCTTCTTAAAATGCAAAGGAATTTAGTTTCATTTTGAATTTCATAAATGTGTTCTGTTCATCAAGGGTGTCGAAACAGTAATTCATCATCCTCTTCAAACAATGCATACAATACAAACTCTTCTCAACCATTGGCATCATATAACCTGGGCTCATTATCTTCAGGATCTGGGGCCGGTGCAATTACCATGGCAGCAGCTCAAGCAGTGCAAGCCACGGCGCAGGTAACGTCAGAACATTCTTGTCATTCTGCCATCTGCTATTGATTAAGAAGAAAGACTAGTTAGTTGTTTGGGGTTTTTTTTAATCTGAATTTCCATGATCACTTTCAGCTGACCTGATTCAGTTCTCATCAGTTTTGTTTATATGCTACAGTTTCATCCTGTAAAACTTGCACAAAGGGACAGCTTGTTTTCTAGCTTTTCCTGTGGGATATTCTTAACGCCTTTTTGCCACTTAGTGTACATCATTTTGTTAACAGGGTAACTAATGAACCTATGCAAATAATTAGCAGTTAGCAGCCTGGTATATGTCTTCTGTAAGAGCTCTACCGTGTAATCTGATACAGTATCAGTATTCCTTTTAGATGAAGGAAGGAAGACGAACATCCAGTCTAAAAGCCAGCTATGAAGCATTTAAGAACAATGATTTTCAGCTTGGAAGAGAATTTTCATTATCCAGAGATTCAACTGGATATTCATCATCAGCTCTGGCATCTACATTAACACAGACATTAAGTTCATCAACCACAGATTCACGAAGTGGCAGAAAAAGCAAGTAGGTTTTCTTACTTGACTGCAATTACAGCTTTTAAGACAGCTAAGCTTTCTTTTAAAGGTCATGGGCCATATTAGAAATAGCTCATATTTAATATCGGTGAAGGAGGGGGATCAGCAGAAGGTAGGTATTGCCTGCTGGTCAGGGCTTTCTTTTGTTCTCTTACTTACTTTTCAAGCAAACACACTCCAAAGTTTTAAATAAATGTCTTGATTTGCTTTTTCATCTGTAGTATAGTCTAGTTTCTCCCTCATTTTTCTGTATTCTGGAGAGAAGATTTGACCTAATGGCAAATGTTGGAAATTGCTATGCAGTGGTTTGTGGATGATTTTGAAACAATCTGGAGATCTGCTTCATGCCACTTCACAAATAATCACAGTGCTTTCCATGGCTGACCATCTAGGACAGGAAACAGAATTAATTTTGTTTCTGATCAAAATGAAATTCAACAACATTTTAAACAACACAGTGTCACAACACATTGTGACAACGATCACAAGTTGTACTTGAAAGAGTTTGTCTTAAAATGCCCATCCTTTTTAAACTGTCCTGCTTTTTCTTCATACAAATTTGTGTGTTCACAGCTCAGTGAGTGATTTTCTCTTAGAAGCATTTTTCATCTGTGGATATCTTGGGTGATCAGATCTGACCTATAAGCAAAAGTATATAATTTGTATTCTGGCACTGTTCCTGTGGAATGATTGGTGATGCTTGAGTAGAGATTAACATTGAATCGGTCATCTTCAAAACACAGTTATCTATTGTACATGACACATGATATCGTTTATATGTAAATTCCTCTTTTATTGGTGACATAATTTTTATGGGGCCTTTACACCAAGGCTGTTGATGGAAAATTTTGTGAAGAAAAACAGTCATTAAAGCCATTGATTAGAATAGCATGTCTAGCACTTGTAAGCTGGTAAGACTTGTTACCTTTTCCAAAGAGCATTCAGTGCGTCCATTTCAGTTCTTGCAATTGTTTAATGAAATCTGTTAGGGAATGATGCTTTGGGATTTACATACTGCAGTATTTCAGAGTCAACAAAGTACTTCTTTTGTGATCCTTTCACTTGGCAGGAAATGAATTTAAATTATGATGTGCTATTTTTCTTTTTTCCTTTTTTTTTAATTTTTCCAGAAACAACAACAAATCTTCAAGTCAGCAGTCCTCATCATCTTCCTCTTCTTCATCTCTGTCATCATGTTCTTCTTCATCTGCACTGGCACAAGAACTGTCTCAGCAAACAGCAGTAATACCAGAGTCTGATTCTAATAGCCAGGTTGACTGGACCTATGATCCAAATGAGCCACGATACTGTATTTGTAATCAGGTAAGGATGGCTTCCAACCTGAAATGCAACTAGAGCTGCTGTTTCACTGTAATTGAACTTCCTTCTCCAACTGCTAATTTAAAAATATCCTATTTGCATTTTTTTTGAAGCTTTGATCTGTTTTTATTTACTTACTGGTATTCTAAAAACAAGCAAGTTTTCCAGTGATGTGACATGCCTGGAGAGTTTGAAATCTTTTAATGAAGACTTCAGGAATACTTAAATTAAAAATCAAATAGGTTCACAGTGAATTCAGTTAAAATTCTAAGTTAGTATGGATTTGCCTTGTCTTTCCTACTTTCCTTTAATAAATAAACAAAGCAAACAGAACAAAAGCTAAAAAACTCTACCAAAAAAAAAAACCAACAAAACAAAACAACCCAACAACGAAACACATAAAGCCACCTGAAAACTTGAGAGCCTGAATGACAACCTGAGAAACTTGTATTTAAAAATACCTCTTCTTACTTCAAATACGTTTAAGAGTGTTGGCTTTTTTTAGAGTTTATAGAATTCTGTAATTCTCTTGAAAGTATTTGATTGTTTCAAATAAAGTACTTGAAATTGTCATGTATGCAAGGGCGAGGCCGAACATTAACATAATATTGAAAATCAGTCTGATAGTGTGCTGAGCACTGTTGTTTAGACCAAAATGTGCTTCATTCGGATTTTGAATGCTGACCTTTATAATCCAACCTGAAACATGCAGAAATACCTTCTTTTTTTTGCATAAAAGATTTTTAAAAATCAGTTTGCTGTGAACATGTGCTTTGGGTTGTGCATCAAAAGAAAAATTAAAATACTGTTGCTGCTGTTAATGGAAAAACTCCTCAAAGGAAGAAACTTGAACTTTAGCCCTTTGAAAACATTGATAGCTTTTAATTAGTAATATAATCATTATTAAGGTGGGTTTTTTTTCTTATTTACTAGGTGTCCTATGGTGAAATGGTAGGCTGTGATAACCAAGATGTAAGTAACAAAATTCAAAAAGATCATGACAGGCTTGTGCATGTAGCTGTTGCTTGCAGGAGTTACTTTTCTTTAGAGGTTTTTTTTAGGGTAGTGTGCATATGAGTTGAAGCATTCTTCAGGAAACCTCTTCATCTGTCTCCACAGTTCAAGTTCTTTTAGAAGGCTTCACCCTTTACTGGGAAGTTTGCCATCTTTAAAATGCCATTTATTTCTAGGAACCTTCAGCTATGTCACTACTAATATCAGTTGTCCCCTTCAAATAAAAAAGTTTTAAAAGAACAGTTGAATGTAATGATGTCGTTACTGAGATACTAATTTAAACCAAAGTGAGTGATAAGATTACTGTTGTGTCACATAATGTCAGATTAAGTATTTCAAAGCACAGCATACTACCTTTACTTAGTTATGTGAGTCTGTATATGACTCCTAGAATTTTTATTACTTTCCTTAGTCTATTCAGTGTATGTTAGGAAATGAGATCCTCCTCTCTTCTTGTTTTGTCCAGTGACTTTGTTTGAAAAACAGAATCCATGCTTTTTCACTCACACTTCATTTTCATAGAATTGTATTTGTGATAGGTGTTTCAAAAAATCCGAAACCCTCTCTTTAACTCTGTTTTTATAGTGCCCTATTGAGTGGTTCCACTATGGATGTGTTGGACTGACAGAAGCACCGAAAGGGAAATGGTACTGTCCACAGTGTACAGCTGCAATGAAGAGAAGAGGCAGTAGGCATAAATAAGTTTGTTCATCTGGAAAACACATTACATACTAAAGGTTTTATAGAGGACTTGGGAGGGGGAGGAACCCCCACCACACTTCCTTGCAACCACTTAAGGATTAACATAGCAGTCATAAGATCTTGAACTATTGATTTTGCTAGTTGTGTTTTAATATTGTAAGTAAATTATTTATGCACATTGATGTGCTACAGATAATATTCCAGTGAGCCTTGGATTGTTCCAGTGGCCAACGTATGCAGACATTTGTACTATCAAACCATTTTCTCTAAGCAGTGGGCATTCTACAATTATTCAATCTTCAAAAAATTCCAATAAGTCAAGATTTTAAATGTATGTTTTATATTCAACAGATATATTCTGCTGCATGTACTGTACTCAAGAGCTGTTATGTAACACTATGTATATAAATGGTGCAAAAAGTCAGTGCTTCTGGAAAAAAATGAGACAATGGTTTTTAAAATGCCTTTATAGCTTTGGTTCTTTATGAAACTTAATTCAGCAGGCTGAAGAAAATGGTTCTTGTATACAGCGGGCTGTTGTCCTCTAGGGTACTTGAGTATGTAAAAACAAAAATAATGCTGTAGAATAAAACAAACTTGTGCCATTAGTCTTTATATGTTTCTGCTACAGAGAAGACACAGGCCATAAGAGGAAAAAAGGTGTTAAAGTGATGATAAATTTTTATACCAAATGTGTTTATTTTTTTGTGCAAGTAATCCTTTAAATTTGAATTGTATTAGGTGTTAAAATAAAACAACCTCAACTCCTCAAATTAATGTTTTCTTCACATTTGTCAAAAAAAGGTTTGTCCCTGAAATGGTTTCAGAATATAGCTAATTTTGCATAAGAATTGGTTACACGTGACCCATGTGAAAGATTGTTGTACAGGAGGACATTTCTCCGATAGTGGAGAACTAATACATACATAGACAAATGCTGAACTATCATTTGCCTTGATGTCTCTGTCTCCAGGCAACAAGTGGCACCTGCTTAAATGGGCACAAAAGTCCTGTTTTCCATGTAGTTCTATAGTTATAAATAAAAATGTTATATTAATAAATAAATTATTAGTTATAGATAATTATATATGAAATACATTAAAATATATAAATATATAAAAATATGTAAATTATTAGTTATAAATAAAAACGCTTACCCTGTCAAGAGATATCCACAGGCAGGATTGCCTTCCTATTTCCTTGCCATGGATGGAAATAGGAAGGTGAGAGGAAAATCATGATACATGTGTCTTGCAGATGCCCTATTACTTACTGGCCAGTGGTTTTCATATAAAAAACAACACACAGTTTAGGAAAGAGGAAAGGAAGAAATAGTTCATCCTGCTGTAGAATCCCTAGGGGGACAGCAAGGATCATGTTAGGAAGACCAAATACAGGCCCATAAATAGTTGGATCTGTTAGTTGTACATGTTGTAGTACAGGATCAGAAGACTGACCTTTAGATTAGACCCTTGACCACAAATATAATGGAAAGATTTTCTATATTCTTCCTCTGCTTGCTGATTTTGGACATAGTTTGTAGATTCCCTTTCACTGGAAAATTCCTTTTGTTGTTTTTTGGCTTTTTCATGTAGCAGCACTGAACAGAACAAGATATTTACTCTTTTTCTTCTTCCTTCTGCTACTGAAAAAATACACATTTCCTTCGGAATAAAGATTTTACTGTAGCCCTGGCTTGCTCTTTGGACTGTCAGGCTGGAAGATTATGACCATGGTAGATTTCCAAAACCATGCAGAGGGGGAGGAGAGAGAGAGAAAAGCATTATTTCAATGCATAGCTACACAAATAGTATAAAGGAAATTAAAAGAGTTGGACTCATTAGTAATAGTATGTGTAGAAAATGCAGGTTTTGCCTAAATCAAAATGAAACCCGGCTTGTGCCACGGCATTTACTTGAAAAAAGTAAGCATTTTAAATCCATGAGCTGGGTAAAAGTAGATGTGTGAGAAGGAAAATGTGATTTTGGATGATAAATAGACTTTGGTAAAAGGATAGTATAGAAGTTGGTGAAAATAAACAGCAAAGAGCAGTGTAACTAAGGTTCTGTTAAAACTGGGAACTGAACCTACTGTGTATGTGTTTCTGTGGAAATCTCAGTCTGAAAAACCACTTGAGGACTAGAGTACCTGGTTTTAAGTGAAGCTATTGAGATAACAGAGATCACAGAAACTATTTGTTCTGTTGGAAACTGGTGCCATGGTATGAAGTTAAATAAGCAATATAAACAAGCAGGTAATCTAGACTCCCCTTGGACTGAATGTCTAAATCTTATGGGCTAAGAAGTCCATTAAGCATTAAGACCGTATATAGCAAAATCCCTCACTGGTGGTAACCATACGTAAGATGGTGCAGAGACTGCAAATCCAAATAAAAATTTCAATTTTTAGTGCGAGCATTGACTTCCTGTTTCATTGGACAATATAAATTATTTTGTCATGGAGGAGCTAGTTAGAGTACTCACAACAGGAAAAACCTTTGTCCTTGTTAGTATTTTGTGTCTAAGTTAATAGGAATGGACAAATGTGGAAAATGTGGAAAAAATGTAATACATAAGTCAAAGATGTAGAACAATAAAACCTGTACATGCTTTTGTTTTGTTCTAAACAGGAAGCCTGTGAGAAGATTAAGGGTCATCACAGTATTGTGGTGCAAAAACCACTGAAAATTTACAATACAAGCAAAATTACTTCTTCAGTGTGCAAGAGGTTAGACAAATTTGAATAGCAGGACCGTTTCTGCACGTTGCTTGAGGACTGCTCTCAAAGTAAGGCACCTATAGAAATGGGTCTTCAACAAATTGGTGGAACCAAACCTGCCCTAAGACAAACTCACAAATGGAGTATCTGAGTAATTATTATGCATTTTAAAATGTCTAAGGGAATGAAAAGCAATTAAAAAAATGCCAATTTTTAAAAAGCTTCAAATTGGATCTACAAGCTTAGTTTTTATTTCTTTGTACATCGATAGAAACTGATAAAGACTAGAATTAGTGTATGTGCAAGGAGTTACATATTGGCAGAGTCCTTGCCTTGTCATCATCAGAGTTATTGTAAAGCGTCACTGAGTAGACAAGCCCGGGTTGATGTTTCTTTAAAAACTAGTGATGTTCTGTTTGAAGAGTATAGGTCCCTTAATGTTACATGGGTATCTGCAAAATAGAATACAAAGAGTAGAGGAATAAATTACCAGTATTCCTAACAAGCAGAGGCTGCTCAGGGAGTCTGGCAGGACTCTGCTGCTCTACAGATACGTAAAAGGTCAATTAAAGAGGGGTAAACAGTAACGTAATATTTGTGTTTATGGTGGGTTCTCAAAAATAACAAAAAATGGAAAGTGTTAAAGATAGCAGAAAAATCTCATGATACTGAGTATCTGATAAAATGGAAGAAGTAATTCAACATTTGCTAAAATAATGTAAATATAAAGTTTCTATGATGGGGGTTGCAGTGCTGCTGGTTAAAGGAAGAGCGACTGACATCATCTAGCTGGACTCATGCAAAGCATTTGACACCATCTCACATGACATCCTTGTCTCTCAATTGGAGAGACATGGATTTGATGGATGGACCACTCAGTGGATAAGGAATTGGCTGGACGGTTGCACTCAGAGTTGCAGTCAATAGTTTGATGTCCAAGTGGAGACAGTGACAAGTGGGTCAGTACTGGGACCAGTGCTGTTTAACATCTTTGTTAGTGACATGGACAATGGGATTGAGTGCACCCTCAGCAAGTTTGCCAACAACACCAAGCTGTGTGGTGTGGCTGGCTCGCTGGAGGGAAGGGATGTGCCATCCAGAGGGACCTGGACAGGCTCGAGAGGTGGGCCTGTGCAAACCTCATGGAAGTTCAACAAGGCCAAGTGCAAGGTCCTGCTCATGGGTCAGGGCAATCCCAAGCACAAATACAGGCTGGGTGATGAGTGGATTGAGAAGAGCCCTGCAGAGAAGGACTTGGGAGTATTAGTGGATGCAAAACTGACTACGAGCCAGCGATGTGCACTTGCAGCCCAGAAAGCCAACTGTATCCTGGGCTGCATCAAGAGAAGTGTGGCCAGCAGGTTGAGGGAGGTGATTCTGCCCCTCCACTCCACTCTTCTGAGACCCCACCTTCAGTGCTGTGTTCAGCTCTGGGGCCCCCAACATAGAAGGACATGGAACTTCTTGAACAAGTCCAGAGAAGGGACAAGAAGATGATCAAGGGGCTGTAGCACCTCCCTTGTGGCTGTTCAGCCTGGAGAAGAGAAGGCACTGGGGAGACCCTGTAGCGGCCTTCCAGTACTTAAAGGGGACTGACAGGAAAAGTGTGGAGGGACTCTGTCAGGGAGTGTGGTGATATGATGAGGTGTAATGGCTATAAACTGAAAGAAGGTAGATTTAGATTAGAGGCAAGGAGGAAGTTCTTTACTGTGAGGGTGGTGAGACCTGGGAACAGGTTGCCCAGAGAAGCTGTGGCTGCCCCCTCCCTGGCAGTGTTCAAGGCCAGACTGGACGGGGCTTTGAGCAACCTGGCCTAGTGGAAGGTGTCCCTGCCCATGTCAGGGGTGGGGGTTAGAAACCATTCTGTATGATTCTATATATGATTTATAAAATAATACTTAATTCTCAATTCAGCTGCAGCTGGTGTCTCTGAAGTAGCTATTGCTGTGTAGGAATGTGATTTTGGAGTTATCTAGGTAATTCTATGGAAACATCAGCTCATTGCTCAGCAGCATGTCAGACGAGCTAAGAATGACTCAGTAGGACATAAAGAAAACAAAAGTTTTACACTATGTAAACTGATGTGCACTTGAGTCTTAATGTAGTATAACATTCTGGTCCACTACTGTGCAAAAATTTAGCAAAACTAGGAAATCCTCAAATAGGAGTATCAAAGTAGTCAGATCTGTGTAATGACAACACATCTGAGAAGGAGCTGAAATGTGTGGGACTCTTCTGGATGGGAAAGAGGCAGCTCAGTGAGGATATAACAGGGATGTACAAGTTCAGAAGTGCTGTGGAAAAGGTGTGTCTTTTGATAGAACAGGGAGGTAGCCAGTCCAAAATGAAAAAAAGAGCAGCATTTTTTCACATATGACATGCTTCAATTGTAAAACTGGCCATATAGCTTATATGGGTGTAGAATAGTGACTGAGACATTAATGGAAGCAAAGCCCATGGAGGCATAAAATGCAGAAGCAACACATTTGCATCAGAAACTCACTAAAGACTGATCTCTCAAAATTAAGAGTTTGTAACCAGGGAAGTGTTCCTGGATGCCTGTGACAGTTCTACAATCCTCTGGCATACACCAGTGAATACCATCTCAATGCTCCAGCATTTGGGTGAATTTTTAAGATGAGGATGTAGTTGTAGTACCGCAAAGTGCTAAGCACTGTAACACTACAAAAAGTTCTCTTTGCCTTGTAAACTATATTGTCAGTTTGCATTGTGAAGAAGCAACATTTTTTTTCTCAGCTGTAGCTTTTATTTATTCTAGGTGTGGAATGAAAAAGGAAGAGGAAATACTCTTATGCTTCCTGCTTTGAAAATCCTGCTAGGTTGTCTCTGAATAGCACAGAATAATTTGCATTCTTGTCTCCTTTACTGAACTTTGCAAAATGTTGTTCAATCACACACAATAAAGATTAGAAATTTTGAGGTTTGTTATTCCCTTTCTGTTCCCCCTCACCGGCGAGGTACTTTCCACTCTGAGCTGGCTTTTCTTGGCAAGCTTTTTAATCTCCCACCTCATCCTGCTGGAATGTCTGGACCACGCACTTTTCTTGTTCAATAGATGTGACAGGTGACAGAAGGAGGACCCAGGTGGCCCTCACCTTGAGAACAGAGGGTTCAGTTTTGCACTTACACTAAATATCTCTCAAAAGCAGAATTGCAAGAAGGATGAGTCTGGCTTTTTACACTCTTTTAGGGGTATATATGAATAACTAAAGTTAGGCCACACTGTATGAACAGTCACTGCAGTTTTGTTACTCTTCCCAGGATTGCCTAAAATGCTCTGAGAATAACATAATTAAAGCAAGAAAAATGCCACACTTCAGTATATCTACACCAAGTTACAGTAATACACCTTTAGCTCTTACAAATACATATCTTGCTTTTATCTTCATATGATATTCTATGAAGACAAGCAGCAGCTTTTTCCTCTAGATACATCTTGTATTTAAGAGCTATTTGAAAATGCAAAGGTTGTCAACAAATTTCATGATTACTTACAGACTTATGCTTGAATACATCATGTCTTATATTTTAGAAAAAAACCAATAGTTTCCTACATTAATTCATAATAAAGTCTTAGAAAAAGTCAAGAAAATTAAGAACAATGTTAAGATCCACAGCTGTTTTAACATTTTTAAAGCCCTAATACTTATTCATGCCTTGTACCTTATATGATGAAAACTTTCTAAGTTTTCCTTTTCCCTATTATTTAAATCTTTAGCAATAATATTTAAACTCATGAAGGAGGGAATCATCTAAACATATTTTTCATAATTACAGCAGCACATTATAAAACTATAACCTGATTTCATATTTGGCTAATGTTGTCATGATTTTAAATCAACCCAAAATATTGTCTGTAATTCTCTTTCTAAAGTCCGTTTTGAATCAACCATATTAGCTATCAGATTTATATATATTTTATTGATTTTCTGTGTTGATACTACCTGGTTTTAAATTATTTTCCAAAACAAATGGTCTCTTCAATATGCTTTAGTTTTAAAAGTGTTGTGCTGTGTGTTGTGACTGCTCTGTTCCTTTCTAAATATTTATTCAGCAATGCCATATACATGGAATCAAATCTGTATGCCCACATTTGTGAAACTTGCTGCTGCCAATTAAGAAAAGTTTTACTGAAGTTTAAGAGTACAATGAGGAGATTCCTAAGCTAAATAAAGTAGATGCAGTTGTTCAGCTACAATTCACATATTTTTCATAAAAATAACAAAATTTGAGGGTATCCTAAGTATAGTTTTGTTGCTGACCACAGTTTTATTTATTAGGTTGACAGTTAATGTGGTTTTCCTAATTAAGGTTATACTAAACCTTTCTTTATAGAAGAATAAATAATAGTTATACTGTATTTGCACACATGAGAATAGATGAAACAGAAATAGGGGAGCAATGCAAAGATAACTTTTATTGTTTCCACCTGCGAAAACTTCAAAGCATGTTTTACTATTTCTTTTCAGAAGAAGACACGTGGGATAGATGTTGGATAAACTTTGCAAGCATGAGTGTAGTTGTGCTGGAAGGGGTCAGTCAGGGAAGTACTATGGAATTAAGGAATCCTTGTCAGAAGTACAGGAATCTTTTTCCCTCTGTTGATAAAGGAAATGTTTTTTACAGGTCTGTTTTATTTTGGTGAGACTAATATTACATTGTTATTATTTGTGGGTAAAAATAAGTGCTCATCGTATTAAAAAACTGTGTTAATAATGTTCAGTTATGTAGTTTGCTTAAAAGGTGACAAGTTAGAGTGTTTCTGCTGTGATGAATTCATCTGGATATGATATTCTTGATTTAAATTATTTTAAAATGTCTTTAATTTCTCTGTCATGTTATTTGGGGCTAAATTAATCCCAGGCTTTTAAAGAAAGCACGTTCTATAGATGAATGGATTAGTCAACAGTTGAATGAACTGACAATAAAAACATGTGTTCCTTAGGCTTGGAAAATGAAATGGTTCTACAGTCAGTAATATTGACCGCACCCTTATTTTCATTTAAGAACATTTCCACTTTCCAGGGATCTTCCTGATAGCCTAATACAATTGGAATGGCTAAGGAACTGAAGTAGGAATTATTTTTAAATTACCCTCAAAAATTAAAATTATATGTTAATAATTTTAACCCAGGGTAGAAACTCCCTTAGACACTGACTTAAAGCATGCTTTTGTACACAGAAGTGCTGATTTCAGAAGTAATTATTACCTTTGAGAAAGTCACTTACTTATACCAGAACAGTTCTGCCCACCTCTTCTATAACATTGTTGGTTGCTCTGTAAAACATAAATACAATAAATAAATATACACTGAGAAAGCATCTTAATAAAGTTTTAGGCCAGGACAGGAAAGCTAAAGATGATTCTCAAAACAAAAAAAAAAGAGAAAAAAAATCCAACTTTAAGGTGTTTTGGTTAGTATCACCATTAATGTTCAAGATTTACCAACTCTAAAGTACTTTTTATTTTGAAAGTGCTTTCCAAACACTCACCTACAGCTATTTACTTAAAGACTTCTGTTAAGAGGGTTAAAGGAATGCTCTGGGAATGTCTCTCTATGGAGGCTGACAAACCTTTTAATAGAAAAGATTCTAAGTTTTCCTTTTCTCTGTTATTTAAATCTTAAGCAGTAATATTTAAACTCATGAAGGAAAGAATCATCTAAATATATTTTTCATAATTACAGCAGCACATTATAAAACTATAACCTGACTTCATATTTGGCTAATGTTGTCATGATTTTAAATCAACCCAAAATATTGTCTGTAATTCTCTTTCTAAAGTCCGTTTTGAATCAACCAAATTAGCTATCAGACTTATATATATATATTATTGATTTTCTGTGTTGATGCTGCCTGGTTTCACATTATTTTCCAAAACAAATGGTCTCTTCAATATGCTTTAGTTTTAAAAGTGTATCAAAACACAGTCCTATGAGTGATTGATTTAATAAATTTAATAAGAGCTTATTCAGCTACTTCATACTGTATTTCAGAGGTATTCCGATTTGGTTATATTTTAATTTTTGCAAAATCAAATCCTAAAAACATTTACATCTGCCTCTAGTCATAGAACATACCACCATAATTAAAAAATATCACAAAACAACACACAGAAGAGACAACTCCCAACAACCTAGTAATCAGAAAATTAATAAAAATGTTTCTATTCACTTTTCAGCCCTTCTGGACAATTTGAATTCAGTGTGAAGTGTAGTAAATGATAGCAAAACATTTTAGAACTCTCAGACCTGAGAAGTAGCTTCCCTAAACCTTGCTTTTTCAACAGACCCTTGCCTGGAATGGTAATTTTACACATGATCCATTTAATCAAAATTGTTAAGATCACCCACTGACAGTATGATGCTCAGCTTCCTCCAGCCTATCCCAGCAGTTCAGCATTGATGACCCTCCCTCAATTTCAGCTTCCAAGACACTTCCTCCCAACATCCTGCAGTAGCCATCAGGCATGTTTTGAGCAAGCTGTGCAGTTCAGCAGACCAGAGCTGAGAGGCCATGTAGTGACTCTGCGTGGGGCAGGACACAAAGCTCTCATCAGACCTCATGCCAGCTGCAACAGGGACTTTCTGTGTGGCCTCCTTCACTGTATTTATTCCAGCCATCTTGCTTTTGTTAGCTGTAAAAATGCTTAAACGTACTTTCAGCTTTACTTTGAGAAATACCATGTAGAGTAGGTTGTCAAAAGACAGCACATTAAAAGGTGTAATGTACTTAAGGGTATTTCTGAAGTAACTTGTGTGCCACAGTGGTTGCTGTCATCTTGTTCTGCAGCAATTACACCACAGCAGCTAGACTCATGAGAGAAACTGTAGTTATAATGAGATCCGTAAGTTCAGAAGTATATTGTTACCATCTTCTGCTTGTCCATAAGAACACCAAAATAGCATGTTTTGCATCTCCATGTATTCTATATACTGCCATATATTCTGTCAGCACCACAAGAATGCAACAAACTGGAATAAATTGTTATATATTATATTTAATAATGACTGGTCTTGATGGTTAAATGTATGGGTGGCTTGAGAGGCACAGGTGAGCATTTATTCTACATTTATGTGTCATGTGGTTGTCTTAAAACTCTCCTTGTTAACAAATGAGCTGTGTAAAACAAATATCCACCAGTACAAAGCCTTTTGATACAAAAAAATCAGGTTCTTTTTCCCTTGTGCCTAAAATACCCACATGTATGAACTCATCCACTGAAGTCAGTGGAGTCCATGGTGTGGTTTAAGTTGTACATTTGCATGGATATTTAACTGTACTGGGGCTAGCCAAAATTTAATGACCGAAATGTCAGAAATGATTGGCAACTATAAGACTTGGTCCAAAATTATAAGCTTGTTTGCCAGTTGTGTCAGGCACACCATCTGCAGCAGCACAGACTAAATCATCTAGAGGGGAACACAGACAGCTGTAGGTACTTGAGAGCATTACAGCCTTGTTTTATACACATACAACAGAGGTGACAATATTTTCTTGTTTGCAGAAGACTTTCATTTGTTTCCCTACTGCCAAAGACCATCAGGAGATTGCTGGACAAAGGAGACAGTGGGATAGTAATTCAAAACTCTGTGAATGGTCTCAGCAAAGCAACCACTCTGCTAAAGAAAGAGGATTTTCCTGATCATATAAGCAGTGAAGAGGAAGAAAGGTAGCCAAAGGTAATGGGATACAAAAAAATATGGTTTAAGGAATTTAGGAGGTGAATTGGAAGATGAGTGTTTATGGAATGAGGAGTCTAGTTGTATTTTTCTTTCAGCTTCTAAAATTTGCTTTATTTGAAATAGATCTTGCTTCTGAACTTGAGGGCAACTGTATAAAAAACTGGTGCTAGAGGATGACTGTCATGAATTTTACTGTTACGTTGGCTCTTCTCAGATTTTGGACTGGTTTGGGTCCATTTGTGTTTTAGAACAGGAGAAAAAAAAATGTTCTATCAATCTTGGCTACCTTCAGAATGAAGTCAGGCTAAAGTGAAAAGGGAACATGGCAATGAAATAATTTAGTTCACACAAAAGAAGGGGAAAGACCTTGTGATAGGACCTGGAGGACTATGACATTTCAATTCAGTATTTGGGGTTTATTGGAACAGAAACTAGAATAATTAACTTTCTAAAAACTAAAAACATCCAGAGAAAATGCAGAATGTTAGAAATGAAAGGGTTTGCAAATGCTTCTCTTCCCCTGCTAAGTGCCCTTACAGACTGGTCCTTTCCTTCAAATTTGTTGCTCTGGTTCTAGCAACTCTGTGACTGGCTTGAAAGCTTCACACATTCCCACTGTATATGAAGCTATTTAGGATATATCCTGCTGTCATGCTGGAGGCCTGTCTGAAGCATTGCTCCTTTCTTTTTGCAGTAGCCTCCAAACCAGTATGCTTACAACTTGCTGTCCCTTTCCACCCTGTCTCCTCTTGTGAAAGCTTTTCTGACCTGGTACTGGGGGTGGAGGGGAAGGGCTTGGCATGGGGAGGATGTCCCAGTACATTGAACAGTTGGTAAGCTATACAGATACCCTCCATTACAAACATCGCTTGAGCAGGCACGGTGTGGCTAGGGCAGAGTCAACTGCACTGGTATTCTCAGTTTCTTCTCACTCCCACTGGAGTTTTTCACCTTTCACCTGAATATAAGCAACTAGGAAGAACTGCAAGGAAAATACTACTATGCAGCACATAAAGCACATTCAGAGCCCTTCTGCAGGTATAAGGCAGTGAATGCTTCTGCCTGCAGGAGAAATACATGAGAAATTAGAGAAGTGTTTGTGCAAATGCCTTTCATATAATAAGCCCAGAGAATGTAACTTAAAAAAAGACAAGAAAGATCTATATCACCTACAAGAAGAGATTATTCACTGTGCTAAAAGGATTCTGAGAGAAGACAGAGCTGTCATTAGAAAAAGTTTGTAGGAAAAAAAGAGGAAGACTTGGGAATGGAATTTCAGATGTTCTCACCTGAGGTGTAGAGAAGAGGGGGACCAGCAAGATGCCAGAAAAGAGATGTGGAGCATGACGAAATAAACTATTTATTTAAAATAAAAAGTAACAAAAATGCTGTCAGAGGTCATGAGATATTCCACTTTGTTCCTGTTCTGCATACCTGAAGATAAATGTCCATGTTCTTGCAGCATATCTGGGCATTTTTTGATAATCACTGATTCTTATTCAGCTCTCCGCAGTAACCAATGAGTCTGAGCAATCAAAATGGCTACAAAATCCATAAATCTTTGTGTAATTTAAAAATAACTGCTGCAAGGGGATTATGTCAAGAGTCAGTGAATAACTGTAGACAGGAAGAAGCAAAGAATTTCCTGATTTATATCCTCATCCTGACATGCAAACTTGCCTTTTAAGCAGGAACCAGTGTCTTCATAAGACTTTGGTCTTTGGTCTTTCCCTTACCCTCATGTCAAGCAACTTTCTGTATTATTAACATATATAAATTAACATATATAAATATTATCAAGCTTTGCTGCTGCCTAAAAGGTCCTATTCTTTTCCTGTGTTTACATCTTCTCTCACTTGTATTCTCCTGCTGTTTAACTTGTACCATTGGGCCCACTGGACCTCTCCAAGAGTCGATTCAACACACTCACCTGGAGGAAAACCAACTGAGCTGCACAGTTTTTTTCTCATGAAATAATCTAATGAGTGCCATCACAAGGTAGGAACAGAGGAAGGGAAAGAGCAGGACCAGAGGTAAGGAGAAGACACTAAGGGCAGGGGAGAGGGGAGCAAGCAAGACTTTCCCTTTTCCATTACTAGAAATTGGAATTCCTAGACTGGCTGATCTGTCCATGGAACTGCAGGCCCAACAACATCTTTCTTGGGGAAAAACATCCAGGAAACACAGCTCTTAACACACCAATAAAATTTACAGACTAGGTATCAAAAATTAACTATATATCTACTATACATATATATGGTCTGTAAATCCTATGATAAGAGAAGTAAACAAACTGCTTGTGTAGTCCAGATCACTTATCGACTCCTGCATAACAACAAAATATTATAGGCTGTTCAGAAATTAATTTCCATTTTGTAATGTGATTTTGACTGTATATGTTTCAGGAATAGTACCTTCTCGACTGGTGTACTGTTATACATTTTTGAAAAGCTCATGTTATGAACTTTCACGCTGTATAATTAAATTATGATATAAACTGCGTTTTTGACAAATTTTGGAGGCTTGAAGTTCAGATGTCAAAACAGCAATTTCGACAGATCTACTTCTAACGAGTTCAAACTTGGACGTAATGTGGCGCAAGTTACTCGAAACATCAATGAGGTATATGGCCAGGGAAGTGTTAACGAACGGACAGTGTGACTTTGGCTCCAAAAATTTTGACATGGCAATTTCGACCTTGAAGATCAAGAAGGTCGCGGACATCCTTCTGCTATTGATGACGATAAATTGAAGGCTCTGGTGGAAGCAGATACACACACAACTATTCGAGAATTTGCAAAAGAACTCAGGGTAAGCATATCAACTGTTTCTGAGCATCTGAAGAAGACTGGAAAGTCAAAGAAGCTTGACAAATGGGTGCCGCACGAATTGAATGAGAATCACAGAAATCGCCATTTTGAAGTGTCATCGTTGCTTCTTTTTCACAACCAGAACAACCCGTTTCTCAACCGTATTGAGACGTGTGACAAGAAATGGATGCTCTACGATAACCGGCAACCATCAGCTCAGTGGTTGGACCACGATGAAGCTCTGCAGCACTTCCCAAAGCCGAATCTACACCAAAAGAAGGTCATGCTGACTGTCTGGTGGTCTGCTGCTGGTTTAATCCATCACAGCTTCCTGAATCCAGGTGAAACGATCACAGCAGCGAAGTATGTCCAGCAAATCAATGAAATGCACCAGAAACTTCAATGGCTGTGCCCAGCACTGGTCAACAGAAAGTGTCCAATCCTTCTCCACGATAACACGCGGCCACATGTTGCACTTTTGATGCTGCAATGGTTGAATGAGCTGGGCTGCAAAACTCTGCCTCATCCACCGTACTCACCAGAGCTCTCGCCCACTGACTGTCACTTCTTCAAGCATCTCAACAGTTTCCTGTGCGGGAGACGCTTCCAAAACCAAGGGGAGGCTGAAACTGCCTTTGATGACTTCATCACCTCCAGAAGTTCAGAATTTTATGCAACCGGAATAAATATGCTTGTTTCTTGTTGGCAAAAATGTGTTCATTCTAATGGTTTTTATTTCAATTAATAAATTTTACTCTGAGCTGAGATATGCCACTTCAAATATGCAGGTTGAAATCGGCAATTAATTTCCGAGCAGCCTGATAAATAAATTGAACAATAATGAGAAGCAAAACCAAAAGGGGAGTCTCCCCTAAAACTCTTCTACCATTAACATCAACTGTTTTGCTTTCCAGGGATTTGCAGAATCTTCTCTGCTAGCCTGCCTTCACTGTGAGCCAAGATCAAAGAGCTGAGCCAAAGTGGGATTATGATGTGAATCTTTGTTCTCTGGAGTGCTCTGTGGAACAAAATCACAATATCATTAAGGCTTACAGTGTTCTGTGAATGGGAAAAGGAAACAGAGTCTGGGTTTTTACTATGCTGGAATTAATTTAAACTTCAGTAGTATCAAATCTTCCAATGTGCAGTGCAGTAATGAAATATATTTCTCCTATTTTCTTTACTCTGTGCTAGTCTTCCCCATTCACTATGTATAATGGGACCACACACAAAATTGAAGATACAGCAAATCTAATTGCAATCTGGATTGAATTCAGAGTGAAGTAAAAAATCATGGAGGGTGCAACTGAGCAGGCTTTCTCCATCACAGTTTTAAATAGATGTTTTTCTTGAATATTTACAGTGCTATTGATGCCTATTATTCATAAAGCTTTTATCCAATATTTGAAGTTAGTGAGAATTTATGGCCCTTTGCATAGTTTTAGTATGCTAAAAAAGAAAGAGTTGACCATAAACAATGAAAATTGCATATAGGTTTACACTGTGAAGATTACAGACATGATTACAGGGACTTGACTATCAGTTCATTTAGAAATGATCTGTTTGAGCTTATTTTTCATGTGAGCTCATTTATCACTGGAATGGTTGCTAGGATGCTGTACTTTGTAATTTGAAACTTGGTCTAGAAAAGAGTAATTGTGAATAGGTTTTTAAACATATTTTCTTCTTGGCAGTCTCGATATAGTGAAATTATTCATGCAAAATGGTTTTCATTATATTAAGTCCTGATCTTACAACCACTTATATCTGGACTTAACTTTATTCAGAGTTGCAGAATGATTCATGTTAGATCTCTGTGTGAAGTTAAGCATGCATAAAATGGATCTATTCATCTGGCCTTAAATTCCTTCTAACCTTCTGTGCCTAATATTTTCTTCTTAGTTGGCTTCTGGCAAATATCTGCCCAGGTCACTACTTAGACCATGGAAATCATTCTTCAGTGGTCACTAACTTTCACCACTGAACAAACACAGACTTGTGTAAAATGGAAGCTGTGTGAATGTGAGCTGGATTACTTAAAACCCCAGTGCGATTGTGAATGGTGCATATTACATCCCTATGTGGCATAAATCCTTTCAAATCCTAGTCCCTGGCAATTTTTAGCAAGTCTTGTGACTTTCCTCTCACCTTTTCTGTGTCAGGGTATCTTTAAACACAGTCTATTCTAGATAATGCAGATGGAACTGGGATTCTGGCTGCAAGCACTGGATATCACTCTTGACAGACGTGGCTGGTTGGTTTTGGCAGAAGCAATCCCTGAAGGACCTCCCTTCATGCAGAGCAGGGCAGCAGCTGGCTGCTGTGGGGAGCATCCAGAAAAGCAGCCCTGAGTGAAAGGAGTAGGGAGAGGGAAGCAGGCTAGAGAGCCTTTAATCCATGCAGTGGGAGCAGCCATTGGAAGGAAAAGGTCTGGAACCCCAAATAGGAAATAAATACTAGATTTGTTTTCTATGTCAGAAAGAGGAGATTTGCAGCTTTCTGCTAAGATTTCTGAAATGTGTACATATACCTGCAAGTATAAATACTCAGTTGGATATTTCTGATCTTACAGATAATTGTGTTCTGTGTTATTTGAACACTATGCACTGAAGACTCATGAGTTTGGGACCCAGGAGGCCTGACCCTTTATCCTCTTATATCCTTTTTATAAGTGACTAATGTCAGGGGACATTAATGTCAGGGGAATTAGTCCCCATTTGCAATAATCTTGACTTGATTTCTGAGGTGTCAGAATGTGACCAGATAAGTCAGTAGACATGTAAGACCAGAGATGTGGTAGAAACCTGATTCAAAAGATGACAGGAATCATGTTTATTGCACTCTAGCTGTGATTGAGAGAAACATTTACAGCTTAAGAAATGTGTGTTACATGCTATCATCATGAAAAGAAACCACAAAAGATAGGAAAAAGCCAACTCACTCCTTGGAACATCTGGGAAAGCATATGAACAGAAGGCTGATCCCCAGGAATATACAGGAGGCAGTAATCTGACTGCTGATATCCCTTCAGCTCTGTTTTTTCAGTATCAGTCTTGGTACAGTAAATGAGTAAATGTTGTCAGCTTGTCCTGAAGACTTGGGGCCCATGAGTGATCTTGGGGCTGCAAGTATGAGGAATTGGCTCTGAGACACTGGGGAAAATGTGAGGATAAAGACCCTACTTATGAGCTTGAAAGGGGAAAATTATGTTGAGCTGGAGGGAAAACATGCTTTACTGACTGTGCTGAAGGTAACTGAGGAAGCAGGGGGTGAGGACAGAAAGGATTATTTCATTCTAGTGTAGGACTCTAGCAAGGCGATATTATCTCCACGTAATGAAGCAACCATTAGTCCAAATCTTTATAAACTGGTTTTAATCAAGTCTTGTAGCAATAGCATGTAAAACCTCGACTAAAATCCCCTCACTAAGAATCTGGAAGTAGTTGACAACCATTCAAATGCCACCTACACAGCTGGTGGTTGTGGGCCCAGAAATCAGGGCATGCCAAAAACCACAAGACAATCTTGTAAAACAATAAGGCAAGTCTATTATTCTCTCTGCCTCTGCTGATGGGGTTATTGTGGCTCCCAGGCTGGCTATAGCGTCTCCACTGTCCTCCTTTGAATGTACCATCTCCCCGGGTACCCCTCTCCATTGTGTGGCATAGACCTACCCCGAAGCCAGCTGCAGGGAATCCATGGTTTTCCGACGTCCGCTAGCCAGATTTGTTGGCTTGCCAGAGGCTTTGCAACACAGACTGACTGGAGCAGGGCCTGAGGATATGAGCTGGTATGCTGGAGAAACATTTATCCAGAAAGTAGAGATGGGAGTTTCTCCATGAATGTCAAGTACCTTTCGCAGGAAGACAGAGGCAAGTTTTGTACTCCTTTCCCACTCAGGATAATCCAGGAGTCTAATTTAGACATCTACAGCCCCAGACAGCAAACTAAAATGCAGTGCATGTGACAGCTGAGGTTCTGTGTGAGGTGTTGAATCGCTTCTATGGCATTTTTCAATATGTGCAAATTACTGGGTTTAGTACGGGGAAAAAAAGGGATTTGAAAGCTGAATAAACACCAGCACTTAAACAAATATGTACTCTACTCTTCGTTGATGTATATAGGCCTCTAACTTGTTAATGTTGCTGCTGCTGTTGAATTGTGTAGATTGGCTCAAAATTATCATAACAATGCTCATTTCTTATATATGAGGCAGTGTAGGAAGAACTCTCTCTTTTAAAAAGTAACTAAGGATGGGGGATAAAATCGACAACTTGTATACAGACTTTTTAGCTAAAAGAACTTCATTATATGAAAAGTTTAGGTCTATAAAGATAAGTTTCTGAACTGTTTCCATCTGTCTCGTCCCTCTCCTATGTCAGCAGGGGGAAGTAGTAACTAAGACCTTCTGTGGTTTAGATACTAAGTGCTTTCATTGGAGTATTTTTGTCCACCCTCCTTTTTTTTTTCCCTCTTTGACATCAGTAAGAAGTTTTATTTATACACTGCTATGAGATATTATATCTGCTATGGAAAATTACTGACAACTGCTTTGTCAGTGACGCTTATGTCCAAGTAAATCTGCTTCCTTTTACAACATATTTGTTAATCTGGATTAAAATATTGCAGGTGCTGCTCAGATTTCTACTGCCTGCAAGATATTAATATTGTTTGAATTAGACTGGTTGCTGTAACAGCAATTTTCTAAAAATTGCAGTGATGGTGGCTTCAAGGCATGCAGTGTGAGCTAGGACACCTCTTGTTCCCCATCCAGATCTCAGGCTGCGTCTCCAAAGCCTGTGCCTGCTCAGAGTAGAGCTAGTTTAGCCCCACCCTCTGAGCAGTCCAGCCTTTATTTATATGAAATCTGTGGTCCAACTGGCTTCAGATGGCGTGTGTATGTGCGTGTGCCTGCCTTCTGAGTGTGTGAGACGAGCTGGGATCATGAGCCAGGGTTGTTCCAAGTGGTTTTAATCAGCAGCCCATTAGAGGAGAACGGAAAACTTCTAACAGGATAAGAACTGAGTAAGTAAACCTAACTTTGAACTCGCAATCTGGACAAAACAAGCGCAAACAAAAATCTTCATAGTCTGTCAGTTTTCAGATAAATGATCACTTTTAGAGAGAAAGCTGTGCAAGCTGACAGGAAGGAGGCAATTTAAAAGGACTGGAATGAAGGAAACTGTAAAAACAAAGTGGGAATTGAGAATGCAAGAGAGAAAAAAAACAGCAAACGATTGTTCACGAAGTTGGTACACTCTCTTACTCTTTTCAGCTGTGGACAGGATGTTTTAAACTTTAACCTCTTGCTTTCTTGGATACTATTCTCTGGCTAAGTGGTTCTTTCTGCAAAGGGGGTGAAGATTTCTGCTCCTCACCTGTCTGCCGGCGGGTCTGTTCTCCCAAGAATGCGGTGTAGATGAGCTTGCTACGGCTGCTTGTGGAATGCCCCATGGCACACTGCTGTTTGCCGCCGCTCACTTGTTGTTTTTTCACAGGTTGTTCCCGTACTCCAATAGGAGGCTACTTACCAAGCCTCTGCTCATCTGGAACCTGTGACTTCTTGCCAGGCACCAGGAAAGTGCTCAGCAGCAGAAATGGGGAAATCTCTCGCTAGTTTTGGGTAAAACGTGCCTTGGCTTTTTTTATCCTGGCAAGACGTGGCTACTTGGACTGCATCTGCAATGTGGCAAAGGGCGAAGTGAGGACGGCAAAGAGGACATGGTTTGTGGGCAAGTCCCCAAGTGCCGCAGGCTTTGTCGCCCTCGTCCCTTCCTTCTGGCCTTAGTGGTGGCCATCTGTCTGTTCTGCCAGACCCTGACTCCACTCATGACCAGCAGCATCCTTTCGGCCGTTGTTAATGGGATTGCACCCAACAAACTGACTAAAACACAGCAAGGCAGATACAAGGAGGTCTCCCCAAGCAACACTCACTGCTTCCTCCCTGGCAGTAATTCACAGACAGTGAAAAAGGTAAGTCAGCTGGAGCAGAGTGCTGAGCAATAATTAGCAAAGCGAAGGATAGCGAGTCTGACAGGATCATCTGAGTCCAGCTAAAATTAGACTAAGCTTGGAAGTCTGAGATCTGTATACAAACAAATGGGTGATCTAATGACAGCAGCATATGCGCAAGAACATCTCCGTTACCAGCTCTTCAGTGTAATGTTATTAACACAGGAATCCTGAAATCTTCGACTGAAACATGGTATTGCTCTGTGACTCCAGGGAGATTTCAGTTTGCTGCACAAACCATATTTTATTTTGGCTTTTGGAATCAGGTCAGAGGCTTTACAGTACAGGCACATAAATCAGGAGCCAGTGGGGTTCCATGAAAGTGACCGAGGCTGTTAATTAGCACCAGGACTGCAGCTGCCCTGTGTTAAAGTTATCTGCTGGTCAGTTTTGAACTTTACTAGGATTCTGCTGAAAAGCTGAATATAAATGCATTTGAGAAATTAAAAAAGCACTTTTCACACTTTCAGATCACACTATTTACTTTGGAAATCTTTGTCCCGCAAATTTTACTTTGTCCTTAGGTTACCTGACCTCATGTTTATTTTGTATAGGCTTCCTAGAAAGGGTGTTGAACCTAACAAATGCCGACACTGTTATTTTAGTTGGAAAATGTGGTTTGTTAAATGGTCCAGACTGATGTAGTTATTTTTACTCTGGAACCTGTGATTAGCGCTAGCACAAATGTTTCAGGTTTTCTTTAGTCCTGTAGAGGACTGCTAATAGTGCAGAAGATATTGCACCGTGAAATTATCATTATGCTGGCATTTTGTATACAACAGTGCCAGGAATATAAACATTAATCTGTGACTTCACATATTATGGACAGTACCCATGTAAAGCGATTAAAAAAAAAAAAAAATAGAAGGCTGGTTCTTTGATTAGGCAGGGTTCACAGTCTGGAAGGTCAGCAATATTGATTTTAGGAGAGCAGTTGTAATGTACATCTTCTTCAACAATTAAAAACAGATACGTGAAATAACTTTGGTATGAACTCTTTAACCCTAAATCTTAAAAAATTGATTTTTTTTTTCTTGTGAAGATCAGAGAGATTTATCTTATGAGTTGCAGAAATCTACTCCATGCAGCATTTGTCATAATTTTATATTTTAATGACCTTTTAATACACTAGGTACTCAGATTTGAGTTTGTTCAACAATGTGACATGAAGAATTACAATTTAAAGGGAAATGAGCACAGCTGATGGATGCGAGTCACATAGTGTTACAGCTTTTGATACTTAACAGCCCACTCCTTTTTACTCATTGCTATTGTAATGGCAAAGAACATTTTGTATCTCACCTTGGGCTACCTAAAGTCTGTAAGAACTGGTAAAATAATGGCAAAGTTTTGCTAGCATGTTGTTTGGCTGAAAATATCTGCAATTTCTTGTTTCCCAATTTGCCTGAGAACAATGCAGATGGACGCTGATTTTGCTGTGATGGCTGTTTGAAATTAGAAGGAAGCTTATGTTTTTACAACATGCTGTACTTACTGCCCTCCAGCATGCGTGGTTGGATGTGACTATCACACGCACATGTTTGAACCTTATAGTACAGATGTAAATGCATATGTTAACCCTTATAGGTATGGTTTCCAGGGCTGTGCTACTCTTAACACATTCTTCAAGTTCTGAAGACCACCCATAGCTGGCTCCCTATTTGTCTTGAAAGTTTCCTCCAGAGCCTGATGAACAAAATGTCTTGCACATGTTGGGATGTTACTCTAAGTTGCTCTCTGTTTCTAGAGAATACTCTGCTGGTTGTGTGGGCTAAATAATAATCTCAGGGAACAGAAAAGACAAACATCTCCAAAAATCACTTTGCTTTGAAAGTGTGTTCTTGAACTGTGTGTTTTCACCCACTGTTTATTCAGATAGCTGAACTGTTGTTATCTTGCTTCATTTTATTGGATACTCAGTAACATCTAAGACAGATGTCATGGTTGAAACTTTACATTGTTTTATTTTACAGTCATGTACCTACTCAGAGTAGCTAGTTTGGAAACAAGTTTTCATTAGAGCTCTGGTTTAAATCTTCATGTATGAATCTGGAAAAACACTTTAAAATATAGTCCAAATTATTCACATTTTTAATTAACAAGTCACACATGTATTCTTAGTCTGTAAATAGTCCAGCAAACAAATTGCAGTTAAACACTGCACATGTCTTATGAAATCTAAGTTCAGTAATAAATTTTAAAGGAAAAGAAGACCCTGCTGGAGATAATGTTCTTTAGATAACACCCAGTGTTTCTGGATTTTGAGCACTGGTCACACTGCAGAATCTCTTCTGTCTGGGTTGGGGCAGGTTTAATTCTTGATTCCTTCAGAGAAATAATCAGCATTGTGTTGAGTTTGCTGTGAGAACTTGGTTATGACTGCTTCTGAATGAGCAAAAGCCTCTTCCTGATGAATCTGATAATTTCTCTGTCAAAGTACGCATAGCACTAAGTGCCTAAAAAAAAAAAGAAAAAAAAAAAAAAAAGACACATTTCATGAGTTATTGGGGGAAGCAGAGGGAGAGATCTGAGGAAAAGTGCAGCTTTGCCACTGCATCTCTGATCTCAAAATTAATCTCATTTGGAAAGTAAAGTTCCAGACAAATGCAGAAAAAGCACAGGGCTGGAA
This sequence comes from Athene cunicularia, assembly GCF_003259725.1. Lineage (NCBI taxonomy): Eukaryota > Metazoa > Chordata > Aves > Strigiformes > Strigidae > Athene > Athene cunicularia. Next base: position 57,614,721 of record NW_020799092.1, read on the forward strand.
ACTGCCAATTTGATCTGTAAATGTGTCTTTAACTACATCCAAGATGCCCTGAGATGAAGCCATTACTGTCAGGCACATAGTGCAAACTGTCTCTTTTAAATGGCAAAAAATGTAGATTTTATTCATAGCCTGGAAGATCTTGCAGAGCTCATAGTATGTCTCTCTCAGGTATCACACATTACAGGAGTTTAAAAACTGCTGGAGAGCTGGTCTTGCAGCCTTATTTTGACATGAACAGAGATCAACAATTTCTAGTATAAAATTAAATGTTAATATCTGTTGCATGATAAATAGAAGGCTTATTTCTGAATCTCCAACATTTAAGGCATTAGAGGGAGATTTCACATCCAGCAGCAGGCTGTCTTCAGGATCAGCCAGGCATGCTTACCTTCTGCATGACAAAATATTTGCAAATATATATAGTAAGGAGAAGAGTTAGTGCTGTAGAATCAAAACTGAAATAAGTATCAACAGAAAAATCCCATACAAACCCTGTGTGTACGTTTACCTGGCATGGTATTGCACCAGAAATACCTTTGGTACTAGCCAGATGTAAAAATTCTTACACTCATCTTGAGCAATTTAGCTCTGCTTCTCAGCTAGTTCTGAGAATAGCTAATTAGCTGGTTACACTGTGTCTCAATTAATTCAGCCAGAGCCAATTCAGGTGTCTGCACAGCAGTGCATTTTGCCCAGGTAGACACAGTACTCCTGCTGTTGGGAGGAAGCAGTGAGACAGTATTTCTCATGTGGTAGGCACAGCTTCAGCATACTAGCTCTTTAACCATGGTCAACGTATTAAAAAAAAAAAAAAAAAAAAAAAAAAAAAAAAAAAATTAAAAAATTAATATAGGTCTTGAAGAAGATTATTTCATGGATACTCACAAGAGCCTTGCTTCACATCCCCTGGCCATTTAAGGATAGCTGAGAAAAAGAAAACAAATGAGACATGCAGCTGATTATATAAGAATTTAAAGAGTGGGTGAGGCTGGCATCTTAATAAATGAAATATAACACGTATGTTGAAAAAAGCTGTCTTCACTTTCAAGGCCCTCAACCTGCCACTTAGTTTGGTGCAAAAGATAGATTTCTAAGAGGAGCTATAATGAACTGAGCAAAGAGGAAGAATAAGAAAAGGGTTTTTATAACTTTATTCTGAACAAGTAGGATAGAATATCATTTACAGGAAGTGGGCAGTATGAAAGATGCAAGATAATGACAGTTTGATATGGCCATATCTCAGAGATACTATGTAGAAAAAAAAAAAAAATAAAAAAAGGGATAAGCATGTTTTAGTCTTGTCCGAGATCTAGAGGAAGACTCAGCTGAACTTCTTGCACAGGTTTACAGGACCAGGTACCTATATTTCAAAACTGTGATTGAAACTACTAAAAAGCTGAGAAATTGTTACTAGACTCTGGACATTCAGAGTGGAATTAACCTCTCTTTACTTGAGTACTTCACTCTATCTTGTCAGAGCCAGAAAGCTGGATTTCATAGTCAATGGAAATAATTGCCTCTAATGCAAAATTCATCATGACTTATTGCAGACATTTAAAACAAATGTGATGAACTTCACCCTCTAAAGGTGTGTGTCTGGCTTTTTTTTTTTTTTTTTTTTTTTTTTTTTTTTTTTTTTTTTTTTTTTTTTTTTTTTTTTTTTTTTTTTGGATGGAATATACTTGCTTCAGTCAGAATAACCAGGGAATGAAGACAGTAGGAGAGGACTGTCATGGAGGATGGTGTGGGGAAAGGAAGGCAGATGGGGAAGGCAGAGTAGGGAACCATGGCTACAAAGTAATAGTATCCTAATAGCATCCTCAGAAGGCACAGAAGAGATTGTGCACCAATGGGGCTGGATTTGTGCTGGCGAAGAGAAAGGGAGATGAGAATAGAAATGAAAAGAAAACAAGACAAAGCTAGTGGGAGCTTTTGAAATGTAAATATGTGAAAAAGGAGAAATGAAGCTGGATGATAGAATGAGAAGGGGTGATTTTTGCTATTATGTAGAAATGGAGTGTGGTGAGAGCTCAGAAAGAAAAGATTACATTATGCATAATAAGGCTTGATACATTTTTAAAGTAAATTTAACCTTAAAAAGGCTATTTTATAGAATAGAGTAGGGGGAGGAGGAGAATTCTTTTCTTCTCTCACAAAAGAACAAAGAACTTTGCTAGTATGAAATCACTGTTAATAGAAAGCAATCAATAGATGGTATAATAGCAGCAACTGGTTTCCTTGGAGTTATACCACATTCACATTGCACCCTATGAAAGCAGGACACTTTTTTCCCCTTTTTCAATGTAAAATGTAAAAGGCACTGAGGAAACAGATATTTTTACTGTTCAGATAGCTAGAGATATTGTAGTGATAAAGGGCAAGGCTATTGTGGTGAGAGTCAGGAAAGAGGGGCAGGGTGGAGACTTTTTGCAGGAAGGGAATTTTGAGAAGGATGCATCAGCAGCAAATGGGAAATGGAGGCAGAATCTCAGTCATGCACTTCATTGGAGCCCTTGCCTCAAAAGTAGCTATTTTGATAAAATGGTAGGATTGTCTCATGGTCTGTTCTCAAGACAAGGAAGTTGGTACCATGAACTACATGCAGTCATAAAGCAAAGACATTTTGATAAAATAGCTCTGTACTCCAGCTCAGAGTGCTGGTGATGTTTATGCAAATAACTCCAGTTTTGCTCTTGGACTTATGAAGTCATCAGAAACCAGCCATCAAGTAGTGTCAATAATCTAGTTGCTTGTTCTGTATTTATTCAGCAAACAATTGGAAGCAGAGTTACATTCCAACCATTTCATTCTACAACACAGTCCTTTTTGATGAGGAAATCTAACAGAACATAAAGCCAACACATTTAAATATCCTCCAGAAAGTGAAACAGGAAATTAACTTCTCTGTTACTTCTTGATACAGGAGCTATGTGCACTTCAAATGTAACAGTAATATGAACAACTTACTATTTCTATGAACTTTTATGCAAACATGAAAAAGAATGTAAAAGTCACACTTGGAATTAATAAAGGTCTGCACAGTCCTGTAAATGAATGACCTAGGGCATTAGAACCACATGCTAAGTTTTTATTATAGCTCTTCTTATCAATGCTGTTTAATATTACTGTGGTAGTTTCTAGGACTCCCACTCATGGATTTTTTTGTAGTGTTGTTGCACTTGGTGGTATTTAGCAGCAAAGGGAGATCCACACTTCTTTGCGGGCTAAGTGGGAATTTAGGCAGTTTGCTGCCCGTGAATACTGCTAGTACTGCCAGTGTTGTTTATATAAGGCTCGTTCACTTTCAGGGTATTTCTGTTGCACTCTCCTTTCATACAAAGGACTTTTGGTTTGCATAGTGGCTCTTATATCTCTTTTGCAGCAGCCCAGTACCTCCACAAACCAGTAGGGTTAAAGTAAGCTGCAGTCAAGTTGTTTGGAGCTATTGGTCAAGACTGACAGTCTTGACTAGCTTGGTGTAAATGAGTGGCTGCCTGTAATCAACACAGGGACTAACACCACCAGAACTGTGTAGCTGAAAAGATGATTCATAATTTTTGAGTTCTTTCCTGAGAGAAGTTTAGGCAGACACGAGTTGGGCCATTATGTTAGGAAGAAGAATTTTGTTTCTGCAGTTGAAGTGATGGTCAATGAAATGCTATGGCATCAGTTCAAACTGTATATTTGCTTCCTTGCCAGACAGAGACAATGCATCAATATTTATGGAATTATGCAATCTTCTTGGAATCTGAAAAAATGCCAAGGAACTGTTTTTCTCTCCTCAACTTGAAATATCATTGCTATTTTCTTCTTGGCCAAAACAACAACAACAGTAATTATATATAAGATGCGGTTACTGACCAAACTTTGAAATTTCGGAATAATCCAGAAATTTTGTACAATAGCAAAAAGGTTCAGAGACTAATACAATCAATTATATCTTTATGCATTCATAAACTAGAATTGGATAAAACTGGTTTCAAGGAAAATGTCAAAACATTTTCTCTTTAAAAGAGAACTTCACAGCTATGTGGAACTTACAGACAGACAGAACTAAGAATTGCAACTCAGATAAGAGATGTCTATTTTCAGTTGGACAAGGATGGTTACATAATTATTGAGCTTTCATATTATATAAACTGGGCTGTTTATCTCATTTGTTAAGACTTCAAAGGAATATATATTTGACTTGATCATTTATTCAAAACCTATAATAAATTTTATGCTCATTTCTTTTTCTTTTGTGTTTTTGTGTTATTCTGTAAACTGAAAACAAAATTACAAAATTAATTTTTATACATTTTTATTCACTTTATAGCCCATTGTGGTTTATTTAGACCCATAGTTAAGGCTGTGGATCCATCTGTGTGATAGCCTATTGCACTAAAATGAGGCCAGTGGCTCAGCTAAGCACAATGGCTTGCAAGCTGTAAGAGCAGGTATATCACAGCAAAACTGACAGAGACCTCATCCTAAATCATACAGGAAATCTTAGCTTTGCTGTAAAGCCTCATTAATTTCTGTGGAGACACACACACACTGTTCTCTAGGTAAGACATGGACCACAGATGTTCTTTACCAATCCTTTTCACAGAAGTTGTATTGAATCTGTATTAAAGTGACCTGCTAATAATAGCCTGAGACTTCAAACTGGGGAGGAGCTAAAAAATGGTTTTTTTTTTTTTTTTTTTTTTTTGGTTGAAGACTAATGCACATTAAAGTTATAGGAATGCCAAAAAAAAAACAGAACCATAAAATATCAAAATATGTGAACAGCATATTTTCATCTATTGCACTCTGCTTCTTTTATACCAGCTCTCTGCCCAGACTGCATTTTTATGATTGAGAAACATTTTATAAAAACCAGCAGACTCTTTAAGTGTATAAACAAGTCTGCTTTTGCTATAATATCAGAAATTCTGAAAAACATCCAGTAGTAACTAGATCAGCATGTCCAGTGATGTAAGGCATTTTATATGGAACTTTGGAAAAAATTATGGAATCACTTGCTGCAAGTGTGCAGTTGGCCAGAATTTTTTTATATTCTGTGTAGCTAACAGGTAGTTTAAAACAAACCCCAAAACCTACCCTACATTGCTTGGCAAGAAAACAGAGGACACGTTGCATCTTGTAACCTGGACTGCAAATAGCTCTGAAAGGGCAGAGGAAATAAATTTGGCAACACTCCGCATGGCTCTCAAGCAAGCACCGTAAAAGGTGTTGAGCTGCTTCATATTATTCAATAGTACCAGATTAGACATCAGGTCAAGCTGTTAAATTTAGGACCTGAATTATCACGGAGTCCCAAAGATCCCGTCATGGCTTTTTGGGAAGCTAGTGGATAAAAATGCCTGGGCGGTGGGAGGGGAGGCTGGGTGTGCAGATGAGTGTGTCCCCAGCCAGGTCTGCTCAGTCCCTCCCAGCCCTGTGTCAGGAAGCTTTGGACACATTTTTACGTGTCTCTGGACTGGGTGTCCCAAGTAAAGCCCTCTGGGTGCCTGTGAAGGCTACCACCATTGTTTGAACTTCCTTTATTTTTTTTTTTTTTTTATGTTGCTATCCCGTGTTCTCTTGAACATTTGCCATTGCCAAACTAGAGCCTTGCAAATATGTCTTCTAATCCCCAGGGAACTGGGGAGTTTGCCATCTGCAGGCGGGAAGGAGAGCTCCCTTCCCCTGGAAGATCCTGCTGCAGACGGGCTGGCGCAGACCGGAGCCTCCGGCCCCGGGGCGCTGGGGCCCCAGGCCTGCCTGACACCCATGGCCGCCAGGCGCTGCTGGGCGGGGGGAGCCCTGCAAGACTTGTCCTTGGAGCGGTGCCTGCAGGGGAAAATAAAGTAGTTTCTGGGTACTTGAGATAGAAGCTCTTGAACGCTGTTGGAAGCAAAATGCTTAAGGAGTGACACTGCCGGAGGCTTTGCTTTCACAAAGAAAGGTGGTTTTTGTCAGCATGAGTAAAGCACGGTAACCCTAGTGAGGAGGTGTGCGCACCGGGTGCTGCCGAGGCAGGATCCTGACCCCAGGCCCAAAGCAGGACAAGCCGTGGTCGCCAGCTAAGACTGAACAGGGATGTGTCCTGGGCTGCAGCCTCTCTGTGCTCCTCACGTGTCCTCAGTTCACCCTGCAACGCTGGCCGCTGCAGCACACGTGGGATGGAAAACTGGATATGTTTGCAAAATAAAGTGAGAGGTGTCTCTCTCCTGATTTTATTCTGCAATGCAAGTGAAATAGAAAGTGGGAAGTGTCTGGCTGGACTGCCCAGAGGAGGAGGGAGAGGGAGCACAGGCAGGGGGCCAGAGCCAGGGCTGCGTTTAAGAACAGGGCGGGAGGGAGGGAAATGGAGAGGGAGGGCTGCCAGCGCCTGCTGGCGCTGCAGGAGAGCAGGAAAGAGAGAAGATAAGAGGAGAGGAGGGAGGGGCAAAGGCAGAAGGGGAAGGAATGGTGTGTGCTGTGGTGGGGTCGGGCAATCCGAGATGCTGTAACGCTGTGCTTGCCTCCCTATTAATGTGTTTTAAAAATGCTGGAATACCGAGGAGGACATCTGACAGGTTACCTAATGCGAGTTCCTGTGACTTCACCCTGTGCTATGTGTGCTTTTTCCAGCCAGCATGCAATCAACCTTTACTTGAATATCCCAGTGTCTAAAGTAGTTTTGTGCTGCACATTTAGAAAATATACGTAGAAGACTGACAGTGTTTTAGCAAGGTATTTTTCAGGATCCCTTCATCGATGATGCTAACCCTTTCCACTGGGTATGTCTGCTCGGAAGCAAAAGCAGGCGTGGCATTAGAGCCTCAGGGCTCTGAAATAGTTTGTGCCCCTCACTGCCACAGAGAAGATTACACTTCAGCCAAGTGTAATGTAAAACTTCATCCTGTAATTGGGGAACTGACCGCAAGGAGTGACTTTATCGCTAGATCCCGGGCCTATAAGCAACTGAACACATCTTGAATGACATTTGTTTATATCACAGCATCTTGTCTCTCTTCAGTGTGGTCTATTGTGCAAAAAGTTGTGGTGTCTTGTTTGTGTAGCACTTCATATGTCCAGTAATAAGCTTACTAAAATTAGAAGTTATGGAATAACTTAACCCCTAATACACTCTTTTCGGAACTTAATGTGCAGCTCACACTACTTCTGTGCATTTGGGGTGTCTCTCTTCCATTTTTCTTTGCATGATGCTCATATTACAGGCTAGAGAAGAAGAATTTTCTCTAGATGCCGTTGTCCTTAGGCACTATATGGGAAGACAATGAATGTTAGACAACCCAAGAGTTCCTTGAGATTCATTGGAGAGATCATATACCTTTCTGCTTGCTCCTATATACGTCTCTCTGCTAGACCTCCTGTAGGAGGGATCATGTTGGACTAATAAGGCAATATGGTACTGAGAACGTTACATTTAATTTTCTAGAGGCATAGCAATCTACAGTACTTTTAGGATTCCTCTGCATGCTTTTACTTCGGTACTCTTCTTACTTTTCTTAATCACGACTGCACAGCAGAACTCAGACCCCTGCACTTTGCTTCTGTGTAGGACCCATATTCCTTGGAAGAGTTTACATGGGTTTCACCAAGTCCTTTCTGCTAGGTGACCCACAGAATACTGTGGACCCATGGTCAAAGTCTGCTGGCAAGTACTGTTACCAGCTCATCAAAGCAGCCCAGATTTCAGCCAAAGGTGTTTCCATAAAGGGAAGACCGTATTTTAAAGATCCTCCATTGCTACTCTGAGCTTTCAAACCCTTGCAATATCAGTTCAAAATGAGGGTAGAAAAAAATGGAGAGGCAGACAAAATGGAATTTGTGGTCAGAAGTCCCTGATATAAAGAGGATTCTTAATTATACCAGAAATATTTCCTGGATCGCCACAATCAATTACTAGTTTCTCTTGTGAAAAATAACAACTGTATATTATACTGCTGAGGAGTGTCCTATCTTACAACCATTGTCTCCGCATTGTGTTTGCTGTAGATTGACGACTCCATTCTTCAGTACTTTGGAAGCCATACAAGAAGAGCAGTTCTGTACGCACCTCCTGCTCATCATGAAACCGACCGCCAGCTCTGTCAGCGCATCCTGGCAAAACATGGATATACAGTCACAGTCCTTGAAAACAGGGGACTGACGGAAGATCCCAGGCATGAGGGCCCTTACCACAGTAAGAATAATTAGCCTTAGTTAATTTGTTAATTACTAAATGTTAGCTATTTTTCCAGCATCCTTACACAGAGGTAAAGCTTATCAACTCTTGATGTAAGGATAGAAGCCACATTCTAGCACTTCTCAGTTTTGCAGCTAATTTTCCACAATTAGATGATTCTTCCATTTGATAGATCCTTCTGTAAAAAAAATGCAGCAGTGATTCATCATAGTCTTGACAACCAAATCAGATCAGTTTGCTTCCTGATGACTACTCATACCAACTTCATCAGTATAACTGAGTGATTTGCAGTAGAGCATTTCATAACAAAACAAATACCTGCTATATTTGTGTCTTTCTCATCTTCTCTCTCATAGAAAAGCTGTATCCATGAAGGTACACTTTTTCCTCCAGTAATGTTTTGATTCTGTAAGCTCATTAAAGAACATGATACAGAAATACATTTTGCACTTGCTGCAGAAGCTGGGATAAATTACTGTCGGTTCTTAGTTCCTGTTGAAATTTGATTCACAGCTAAACCAGGCTCCTGAATAAGCTTGATCTCTTGCACAAGGGACTGTAGCTTTGTTGTGTAGAGTTGTACTGTGCTTGATAGAGGAGCTTTGGGCACCAGTTACATATATATATGCTGACTATGTTTAAGTGCTCTTGGACACCTCAGAGGTAGGAAGTGGAGCTGTGAGCTCAATTTGGTATTCTGTTGGAAGTCAATTTCAGAACTGGAAGGCTTTGAAAAAATACACAGACCACCATTCTGTCAGTAGAAAAATGGTGTGGTTGGTTATTTCTCATGCTAAAGGGAGTGCTGCTTGCATCATTCAGGCTTGCAATACATTCCTGGGGTTACCAGAGAGCTCAGTTTTGCTTTGTGCTTTAACCAATCAGCGTAGTTTCATAGATGAAAACCATAATTACTTCGCATGCTTGAGGCTGCTCAAAACTCCACCAGTAATTTCCAGTTCCTCTAAGAAACTTTCTTGAAAATGAGGTACATGCAGTTTTCTTGGCAGGTTGTACCAAGAAATAGTAAATTGTCTTCACCTCACTCTTTTATTTTAATCTGGTTTCATAGGCACCTTTCAGCCTCTCCTCACCTTGAGTACCTTCCATCTCAGAGTGACAAGACACAGCATGTCTGCAGGCTTTGCTAATGTCACATGGGCTTCAGAGAAAAGATGGCATCTCTGGGGACCATGTGCACCATCTCTGTGAAATACTTTTGTTTCAAATGGCCAAGGAAATGGGTATGCCAAATTCAGTTATGATTAATAAAAAAATGACTGTACTAGATTTTGCTCCAGTGATCAGTTCAGGTTGAAGTTCTCCAATATAGATTTTTACTCTCCAAACTCTGCCTCTGTAGAAAACAACTTAACTGTAGGCATTTATGTTTTACAGGCTAGCATCAGTACTTCCTGTAGTATTTTTCCAGTAATGAAAAAAAAAAAAAAAAAAAAAAAAGGTTTTAGGTATTTTCCCGGAACATCCTACAGCTTCCAGCGGATGTTGGAGTATGTAAAGAAGTAAAATACTTGCCAATTTAAGACAGAGTAAGACTCTACTAATTCCATTTGATGGCAATGTAAGTCTGCCTTTAACTAATCCCTGTTATGTAAATACCTAGCTTTAAATTTACATCTTAAAAACAAGAAGTAAGTAAAAGAGTATGTCTGCATACCAAACCAATGATATTTTCTTAGAACTAAACAAATTATGCTCAAAGTTATTTTTCTTTTCCAGTAGATGGTAGGGTTTACTGTTCTGGATAGCACTTCTTATTTTGGAGAAGGGTATTTTGAGCTATGTTTTGTCATAATATTTTCCTAATAAGAGTGTTACAAATTATTAAAAAGTATGTTCCTTGAAGCCTCTGTTAAAAAGATGTAGATAGTGGACTAAGAAACATAGATCATGAGTGTTGTGAAAAATCTATAAAAAGAGTCATTCCTTCTTAATTGGTATTATTTAGCAGCTCTATCTGGTGCTTTTATTTTTGTTCAGTCTGTCTTACTCGTGTATCTTTCAAAGTTCACTCTAATTTTGAAAGGATTTTTTGTTTAGAATGGCTGAGAGCCAAGAGTCTAGCTGAAGACATATATGGAAAAAAATTCACCACAAAACATTCCTAACTTTTTTTGTGCTGGCCCGCTATTAATTTTGGGACCTGTTCTGTTCCTGTCTGAAACCCAAATGGGACACTTCTGCAGACTGGTCTTCCAGAGAGATACTCTAAACCTGGGCTGCAGCACTGTGTTGAGTTCATTGCTGTTAGAGAGAAACATCAGGAGAATAGTTTTCTACTTATAAGTGGAAATTTTTCAGCTCTTACAGATGAACCAAAACATTCTGAATTTTGGTAACTAGAAAATAGTTGGCTAAAAAGGAAAAGCATACCTTTTATTTTTTCTTTCATGTCAAAGAGACTGGTTTATGGGTTTCCTATGAAAACTTTGTACAGAAGCATTCTGCAGTAAAACATATGTTATTCAAACCCCTAATTTTTAATTGAAAAATAGCTTTGTCAGTAAATTTTCAAGCAGCTTTGCTGGAACAAAAAGTATCTGTACTTTCACTGTTCCTTAGCAATTAAACCCACATGGAGGGAAAAGCCCATGGACTGATGATATCTGTGCCTGCTCTGAGCTCTTTTTGCAGCAGCCTGAATGAGAGAGTTTGGCTGTAAGGTTTAACACATTTCTTAGTCTACTGCTATGATGAAGATGATAGAGAGGTGGTACTGTGTTAGTAGCAGATGATGGGATAGTCAAGTTTTGCAGAGAGCTGGGATTGCCCCCTTGGGCATGCAGCTGCTCCTGGGGTAGATCCGCGTAAGCATGGTCAATATCTCCAGTGTCTGTGGTAAATCCATTGTGAAGCAAGCAAGCAGTTCAAATGAAGTTGGATAACAGCAGATGAGAAAGATACCAGGTTGTATTGGGCATCACATCTATAAACGGTACACTTGTTTGTCAGCTAGGCAGAAGAAAGTGTGCTTGGTGTGTTGCTCCTTCCTTCCTCCTCCTTGTAAAATGTGAGAATCTGCTCATAGAGACATAGCCTCTGGGCCGTGTTCTGCCTTTGCTGCAGCCTGGGAGCAGCTTTGAATCTGGTGTCACACAGCTTCACAGAAAATAGCAAAGGGATCAGAAACAGGAGTGAGAAAGACCCTCACATCTGGACTTTATCCTGGGAGGTGTTCTGTGCTCTCAGAGTGTCAAATGCTGGAGAAGAACTTGCCAGATATTTTCCAGTCTTCTGCCTTCTTCCCTGTCCTTCCAGTCTGAGAAGCTCTCATCTCTGGGGCTGCAGCAAAGATCAACAGGATCTGTGGGTCCCCATGGCGCTGTGATGCTCTGCCAACATTTTCACGTTTTTTTTTAACAGGAAAGTTTTATCTCAGAAATTTGTTGCACTAAAATGCATTTCTGCCCACCAAAAATAATGTGCCCTCATTACTGTCCACTGCCTGAACCTTTCTTGAATTCCATACTTTCCCCAGATGACATCTTCTAAGATAAGTAAACTTCTTATGTCTGTCTTTCTGGAGCTGTCATTTTTTGCTCAGTGTGCCTGCCTCCTTAGTCAATGGTGACACTCGCTTAATAGATATTTCCTTCATTTCTCAATTCTTCACCTTTACTAATAGTTACGCAAATCTCAGAATACTGCAGGCTCTGAAAAACATGTGCACTTGTATGCTACAAATCTGACCAGGCAGTTTTAATTCATTCTGCAATAACCTGTATAATTCTGTTACTGCTAGCTTTTGGAATGGAAAAGGTTCTGTATAGCTTTAATGATAGCTAGTCAGTTGGCCATGGAAAAACCACATCTATTCAGGTCGCTGGCAATCCGAGTGCAATGTAACATTATGTGCTCCCTGCTGTCTTAGAATGTTAATTTTAATAATTTGGTGGAAGTTTGTGCAATTTAAATGGATGACTTTAAAAAAAGAATCATAAACCATTTTCATAGTATTGATTTTACACAACAATTTCCTATTTTTAGAATACTACTGTTAAGTATTTAAACTTTACTAGGGCTTTTGTTTGCAGTTTGAGTGACAACCACTGAAGATTAAATTTTAGCCATGCCATTCAAAGATCGTTACAGTACATATATTGATTTTGGGTTGTTGGGGGGGGTTTGTGATTTATTATCCCATAAGATATGTATTAAACCCATTTTAGCTTTGGTCAACATTTATGTCTTGGGTCAATGAGTCTTTATGTTTATTTCCACTGAAATCAATACCAGTTTCATGTCCTATTTATTCACCTGAGCTTGTTAAGTGGAGATCATATACTATATATATCCTGGAGATCATATACTATATATATATATATCCTTAAATTTACATATATTGCAAAGAATATTAGATCTGGAGTTATTTCCTCTTTGCTGACTTTATCAATATGCACACTGATTTCTGTTCTGTTTTCTGCTATTTTAAAAGCATGCTGTGTTTTTAAGTGCTTGGCTGTGCAAATTCAGTCCTGGTTCCAGCAAAGAGGATGATCTGGCTTTTTGCAGATGTGGGAGTGGTGCTTGGGTGGAGCTGCTCCAAGAACAGGAAGGGATGAGTGAGACAACAGACCCATGGGAGCAAATCCAAGTGAATCTTGGCCCTTCTCTTTATGTGAGATGGTCAAGAGATCTGTCTGGTATTTAAGGTAGCATCTCATAGCATTACTTAGATATTACTGCAAGGACTGAATAACCCCTCATTGTTAAAGCAACCTAAATATATTCAGACATCAGTAATTTTGCTGTAAAATGCTGATTTGAGAATTGCTGTATTGTTACGACAGATATGGCCTCTGCTGCCTCCCTTCTTGGCTCTCTATAGAGTGCTCTGTTGCTTCCTTGTACCAAGCAGTTGCTCCCTGTAAAAGCTGCTGCTTGGGGCATGTCAGGAAGCATGAGCCTGCAGGAGTGAGCACAGGTGTTCAGCAGATGTGGAGCAATGGTAGCTACAGGTTTCTGTCTGTCTCTGGACGGTGCATGACCAAAGAAGCAGTTGGGGACAGATGAAAGAAAATTCTGCTTTGATTCTCCCAAAAAGCCAAGTCAGTCTTTATCAATTTTTCATTTTGGTTTGTTGGTTATCCTTTGGAAAACTTCTCTTTAAAAAAATTCTACATTTTCTATGGGAAGAAAATGTCTGTGTCTCTTCACTTCTATTCACAGTAGGACTAGGAGACAGAGAAATGTTGCCACACCAGAGTTAGAGATGGAGCAACTAGAATAAAAACCATATGAGTCACTGTCAGAACTAGGATGAAATGCATGCTCCTTGCAGTATAGCTTATTCCTTTAACATATTGTATCAACACTAGTACTCCTCACTATTGATACTTTTGACCAGAGGCTAATTCAGCAAAAGAATCAGCTTAATTGCTGACATCTGGCCAGCAGCAAGGTAGGAACTTGCAGAAGCACTATTTCACAAGTGCAGTCAGAAATAGTTTCCTCAGGGTTGCTAATTAGTCTAGAGAATAAACTACAGCCATGGGTTTTGGAGGCCCCCAGAGCCATGTCTGATCACTGTCAGACATTTGCCATACATGCCTATAGTAAATAGGATATGAAGTACTACAACAACAACAACAAAAGTTATGTTAGATATTAGGAAATCTGTTTTGGGGGTAAGGCTAGTGAAGTAATCAAATAGATCCGCTGGAGCTGTGAAGCATTCAGTCTTATAGGTCTTGAAATATTAGGTAAAGAGGTTTTATTGGGTGGAGTGTGTCCCTTTGAGGGGTAACAAGATGGACTAGCCTTGAGAGAATGAGGCAGACAAGAAATTGAAGAGGGAAAACATAGTGATTTCTAAAGTAGGTGGAGAGATTTCAGGTATGAAGCAGTTGTGGTGGCTCAAGGCTCGAATTGAGCAACAAGCAATATGTAATTTATAGCAGCTTCTTAAAATGCAAAATATTTTAAAATCCCAATTCTGTGAGAATATATTCCTGACAGAGGTGGGTAAAATGGAAGGGAGTGCAAAATCAGTCATGTTTAAGAGTATAGCCAGCTGAAGTTTGAAAAGGTAGGAAGCAAATAACATACTCTGAAATAGGGATGTTTTTTATGGGACAGCATGTAAAAATCAGTACTAAAAGAACCAAGTCTCCTTCCTTAGTGAGTGGTTTTCTATGGAGTTTGAAATACATTAGTAGCATTAGTTCTAACTTTACTTTCATTTTTTTGTTTAGAGTACAGTTAGGAGGAGATCTTACTTGCTGTTTGTTACAGCCTCAGACAAGTTTCCATGAAATCCAACTAACTTTAGCAAACAATTATAAAGACTAAAGGCCTCAAGCAAAATTGCTGGTGTGTTCTGTAAACATCTGGTTGCCATTTTCAATTACAAGGACCAATCCACTGAAGGAAGCAGTTTAGTTTTTTTGGAACAGAAATGGGACACTGGGGTTTTTGTTCTTTTTCATAGTGGAGAGTAAAGGAAATGTCAGGAATAGAGAGGTCACTAGATGCTCAGCTTTTGTAAATACAAGAGTCTCTGAGAAAATTAAAGTAAATTGAAATCAGGTTCTGAAAGTGTAAACAACCCTGTGGAGGTAAGGTTAAATAAGCAGGACTGGAGATCCTAACATGCCAGCAGAACACAAGATCATTCTATCATAAGCAAGTAATTTAAAATATTGTGCAAAATAATAATAGTGAGGCTAGCCACAGAAGTGTTTTGTGGGTTACCATGCAAATACATGTGTATCTTCAAATCTAGCAGATGTAATTTCTCTTCCAAAAATCATTTTGGTTAACTGTTGGTACAAATATATAGCTGGCAGAATACAAAACTGGTTGGTTTCCTAATGCAAAATATATGTCATGTGAGTCCTGGACAAAGTTTTGACAAGTAAAACATAAACTTCAGAAGTATTCTTTTTGTATGTTGTTAAGCAAGGAGCTTAAAAGTGTGATCCTCAGAGCATACTATTACAAGCATACTTAATGTTTGTTAAGTTTATTCTACTTCCTTAAGAAGAAAATGTATACCAGAAACGTACATTGTCTTGACCACTTTTTAGTTCTGCTTTTAGCAATTAAGGCTGACTATTTGCCAGCTAGTTGAAAGTGGATGCCTAATCTCATGCCACAGACATCACTGGTTTCAGTAGAAGGTAGATGAGTTTCTGACATACCCAAGTACATGCTGTTCTCTGATGTGATGCTGTGATTTCTTGTTAGAAAAATCTTAGTGCATCGTATATTTTTCTGAACAATATGTATTCTCCTTCCTAATTATTAGCAGAAAATATTAATATTTTTTAGCAGAAGAGCACACAAACTATTTCTTTGTATCACTAAAATAGGCCCTCTGTAGTATTTTACTAAACAAATGCACTCTTTTCATTGAGAAAGGGAAATTCTTTATTTCTTCATAACAAAAGTATAAGGACATTCAACTCTTAAATTCAAACCAAAATGTAGCATTTAGTCATAAAGTTATCAAACATACTTATTTTTGAATGTTCATTTTTGTCATATAAACAGAACATACAGTCCAGTGGAGAGTGGTATTTATTGGGTTGACTTAGAACTTACAGTAATTAAAATATTACACACTGATTACACAGTGAGCTAAAATTAAAACTTTGCCGGAATAAATTATGTCATTTTAATAGAATCTGAAAAACACCAGTGTGTCCGGACAGATACACATGTTGGCCAAAGGAAAGTGACAATGTGTGAGTCCACTGAAATGGAATGAAATAAATACAAGGGATTAAGGTGTAAGCATATAAACTTTATAATATGCTATTAACATGCAAATCCTGTAAAAGAGTTTGAGGCAATATTTTATAACTGTAGCCTATGGGATAAGAAGGTAACAGCAGATAATTTTTTATTCAAGTATTTTTAAAATGTTTTCCTTTAAGAAATTAATCATGACTCTGATAGGGTTCGAGCAGAGACTCCGGTTTATAAATATATATGTCTGTTCCTAAATGTCAGATGATTGTCTACTAATATAGGTGCTGGGAGAATGACAGTAAGTCTATCCAGAAGCCTGTAGCATTCCTGCCAGAGCAGTCTCTTCGAGAGATTGTTGTATTAGTGCTGCCCAGTGTTTTGGCTGCTGGAAGCTGTGCACTCTTTTTGATGCACTCACTGGCTCTGAATGCTGGTCAGCTGTGAGAAGTGTGGTGTCTTTCATCATTGTGCTCCCATTTTTAAGTAGAGGCATTATATACCTCTGAAACCAAACCAACTTTTTTTTTTTTTTTTTACTTTCGCTACCATGACTTTTATAGGTTCAGATAGCAAAAAGCTTTATACATTGTGTGGGCCTTCACTGTAATTTGCAGCCAGCCCACTCCATTCCTAGGTTCAGATTCCAACTTTCTCCAGCTGCATCCACTTTCAGCTGACAGCTCTTCTGAATGCTGCATCCCAAAAATGCCCCAGACATCAAAAGTACAGTAGCCACCCACGGGTTAGAACATGTTTCTGAAAATTTCACACACCATATTGTTACACCAGTTTATTTTACACCAAATGGGAATCTTTCCTTCATGAGGAGGATGATTATTCTACCCTTCTGATGTTTATTATACTCCCTCAAAGTTGATTTTTCGGTGTAATATTGAATATTCTTTTATTTGGCCCCTGAGGTTGTCCATTTGGAGGTAATTATAGTTTGCACAGATGTTGAAGAGAAAGGAAGCTTCTCTGACGTACTCAGAAATCAAAACTAACTATCTCTCAGTTTCAAGCTGGTCATGAAAGCTTTCAGATTTCTGAAAAAAATTATTTCATAAAGAAAACTATTACTAAAAATTACTCCTATTCTTTGATTGGAAAAGAAAAACCCACATAAAATGAATTTCTATCATTTTTGGCAGGCATGTTTTCTTACATTTTTCACAACAGAAGGTCAAAATATGGAAGGGATTTGGATTAAAAAGTAGCAGAGGAATAGGATTTGAGCAACCTTAACTAGTAGCAAGATTTTAAAAATATATTCTTAATATATTTCCTCAATGGTGCCTCACATAGGTAAAATATATTCACACTTTAATAGAGGAAAGAACAGAAGAGCTGAGTGGTATGCATTTTGGAAAGTTTGAAACAAATGATTCAAGGCATGAAGTGTTTCTATAACAAGCTCATTGTTGTAATTACTTTGTTTCTGAGATTTGTGGTAATGCTGTCCAAAATAAATATTTAGCTATAAAAAGGAGTTTCATTGTTAATTTATAGCAACTATTAAAAGTGTGTATGTACATAGAATATACTGGATTTTCTTCTGTATTGTGTAAATGCAAGATGAATCTCTCAGAACCACACTTATTTTAGATCTGACAGATCTGAAAGCTCAATTGATCAATTTTTGAAAATGGACTTTTAGCGTAAAATGGTAAAATACGATGAAACTTTTTTCTTTACTTGGAAGAAAACCACTGTTTGCTACAATTTTTTTTTTTCCCAAGAGATAAAATGATAAGACCTAGCTATTTTTGACCAAACCAGGAAGTATTTGTCTGTCCAAATAGGAATCAGGCATTTAAATACTTTTTCTATTTCCATCTGGCTTCAGCAACACTCTCTCAAAAAAACAACAAAAAAAAAGAAAAGCCCTCACTCCAGTTTTGACAACTGCAGTGAGGCTAAGTATCACTGGAGCCTGTCTAGAAGTCAGTTTTTGACAAAATATATTTGAGGTAATCTTCTGTAAAGAGTAGGCTGAAGAAAAGGACTTTAAATACATAGACTGGCACGTTAACCCCGTTTTCACTTGGAATTAAGTGCTATAGCTTTAGAAAAAAGGTTAGAGGACCTTTGGAGAAAGCTCTAAGAGTAGAAAGAAAGAAAGTATTCAAGAAAGTACTAGCAAAGGTAAATAAAGTAGTTAGGTTGTCATCTTTGTGACAGGACAATGTGTAAAGTAGGAGAAAGCTGCAGGTTTTTTCCTTCTCTACCCAGCTCCATGACACATCTGACATATCCTAGACATTACAGTACACATTTTTTGTAAATCTAACAATGTGGGGGTGCCTGTTGTCCTTAAAAAGTGAGAGGTCTGACCCCAAGTTTCTTTAAAGTGTTTAGAGAGATAATTGTAACGTCTGCTTTGGAGTCCATGTTCCATGGGTGCTCTATGTAGTAGTGATGATGATGCCTGTATCATCAACTTTCACTACCCCCATGGCGTGCCAGGTGAATAGACTTGAAAGGCAGAATAGGGTGCTGCATAGAAAACAATACCTGTGGGGTACAGTTGGAAATCTCCCTCACATTAGCCATGGCTTAATTATTGCATCCCTGTCTTTGTGGTTTTGTCTAACATAAATAAACTGGGTTGATTCCCTAGTCCTGAGGACAAGTGGTGCAGTATGGCTCATGTCCATGTATCTAAACTCTTTTCCTCTGACTGAGGGTGGCCTGCTCTTTGCTGACTTTTAGGAACTGTCAGTGGCTTGAGCCGTCTCCTGGGGCGTTGCATGGCCACCCAGGGAGAAGAAAACAATCATAGCAGATGATTGCAAGCCAGTGGTTGAGCCTGTGTCCTGACACTGTTTAGTTTAGGCATTGCCTCTATTCCCAAGCTTCTCTTTTGCAGTATTCTGATCGTTTCCTGTCTCTTGGGTATTAAGGACTCTGACACATTAATTAGGGTTGGCATAGGATGCCGGAGTGCTGTAAATGCAGTGATCAAGGGCTGCCATTGGGACTTTAAAGTATGTCTTTATTTCTTGCATAGGTGATAAAACAGCATACTTTTAAGTTTATAATTGTTATGCTACTTCATTGTAATTAGAATGAGACAGGGACATTAAGACATATAAACCCATCTACTCTTTAGCTGCTTATCCTGAGGGTCCTCCATATCCACTGAAGGGAAGAGGCTGTTTTCTCAGCTCTAGCACAGTTTCTGCCCTTTAAAGTCAATGATGGATTTTCATTAGTGCCATCGTTTAGAGTGCTTCCCAGGTTCCTTGTGTTCTGTTGCAGAGTGGGAGTAGTAAAAAGATTGGGGTGAAGGACAGGATAGAAAGTATACTCAAGCTGTCAGTTTGGTTTCCTTGGGCAGAACTCTCCTCCTTCCCAGGCACTACTTTCCCATTGAATCTTCTCTCCGACCTCCAGCTCTTTCCACTTGTTGCATGCATCTCTCTAAACACCCAGACTCTTCCTTGTAAAAGTAGCAGGATCAGCAGGCTTAGTAATAGTCTAGTGGCGGAGATGCCTCAGTACCTCTTGTTTTTGTTGTAGCTCCTATGAACACACCTGTCCAAATTAGAGACATTGCCAAAACTGGCAGTTTAACAGAGGTGAGGCTGATGCAGATCCATGTCCAACCAGCAGTGAGGCTGAACGTGCAGTCTCAGGCGGCACACACACACACACCTATACACCACATACATACATACATACACAGGGCCAGCCATGCAGATCAACACAGCACTCACAAACACAAACAGCACACGTGGCCTCATCCACTCTCCAGTGTTCACACATGCACTCATACCTGCTCCAGCTGACCTCCAAGCCCTGGTCCCATCCAGGGGCTGCACTTAGAGATACACACACACACATATGCAGACACATACACACACGAGAGCCCTGCTGCCAAGGAAGAGTTGGCAATGAAGTTTAGTGAGAAGACAGGACAGACTGCCCTGACCAGGTACAGTTCATGGCCAGCCAAGAGTAGCACCCAACCCACTCATTAGAGATGGGAAGCCCTTTTTATCCCTTTATTCCTCTTTTTCCCATGCTTGTTCCTCTTCAAACCACCTTGATACCTCCTTTTGCACACTCTTGGTTCCTCCACTAGACAGCCCATAATAAGCAATTGGAAAACACTCTTACTGTGCACCTCATAATGGGTCCCAAACCCTTAGGCAATGCACTTTCTCCCCTTCTCAGATCCACAAGATGCTTTGGAGCTCCCATTCACTCATCATGCTGGACCCTGGGGCTGAGTGTCCCCTGGGACAGCTGAGGGGACTAGGGCAGGAGCTTGTGTCTCTCTGACAGGGTTACTGGGGTTCCCCCACCCAGCATCATGCCTCTGTACTCCTTTGTGTGTGTGTGTACACGTGTGCATGTGCATAAGAGAGAAGAGTGTTTTGTGCAGAATCCTCTTCTGCAATGTCCCTGGTAGCAGCTGGAGCAGGGTGCTATTTGAATTCTCCCACCTGCTGAGGTTCCTCTGGGCTCCACTGGGCATGTCTGTAGGTGATCTTTTTGTCACAGAACCAGCGATCACAGCATTCCTACTCTGTTTCTTCAGCAATGGAGACATGCGTCTGAAGGTTGTAATACATGTTCCTCTGAGTTTCTCACAGTAAAATAACAGAACTTCAGGCCTACTTTTTTTTTTTTTTTTTTTGGGTAAAGGTTTTGCCCCCCCAAATAATTGGAGTTTTAATAAAAGTTTCTGTAATAGAATTTTTGAATCCTGGTGATTTTGCATCAATTGACTCTGTTGGGTTTTCATCGTATATCTCTGTATCCAGCCAAAAGTTTTTCCTGTCTCCAGTGTTTTCTTCATTGCCACATGCATTTGTTTCCCTTTTTCTGTCACTCTGCTCTGTGGGTGACAGCGGTATCTACCTCACATATTTAAATGCTACTTTTCGTTATGTTATCTGAAGTTTAAATAAAATAACTTTGTAATAAATGGTGGGAGATCTTGAGGAACCTTGTGAATATCTGACCTGAGCGGGCAAATACGCACACAAGTGGTGCACAGTTAGGTACTCAAAAACTGTGACATGCACTCTTTTCAACTTTGATTCGACTCACTGGCTCATGATACATCCTTCCACTTCCTGAGTGCATGCTGCTTTTTCACATGACTTTGCCTCAGGGCACACAGAACAGGGATACAAAGTTCTTTACTAGATATAGACCCAAGAGTTATCAGCTGGAATAACATCTATCATGTAGCAGTGAGGGTTGTCCAAAGGCAGTTGTGTCAGGCAGGCAGAGTCTTCCTTGGCACAGAGCAGGGTGGAGCTGTTCTTCCCTCTGCTGAGGTTTGGAGAGCTGAGCGCCCTCTTCCTCATTGCATGAACAGTGTGGTTTTCCTCCCTCAGCGGGATATACATGTGAAAATCTGGTAAATCTTTGATTCTTGGGTAGCACACTGCCACCTCTCATGCTCAGCCCCAAACCCTGCTACCAGGACAGCAACATCATTGCAAGTTCTCCAACGCCTGTGACAGCTAGAGCATTTGGACAATAACTTCCTTAACTATTGAGTTGCCTTCCCCATGAAGTTCTTCACTCCAGTCTGATCCCTACAGACCTCAACTGCATGACACTCCTCCCCACATGCACATCTTCTCTTTCCAGTTTTCACCTCGTTCTTCAGCCCAGTCCACTGTCAGTATACTATCTCTCAATCTGGCTTTTCTGTCAGTTTATTTATCCAACTTCACAGCAGGTAAGGAAGCACATACACAGATTAGCTGAGCTTTGGCGGATCTGTAACAGCTATGTGCTTTAACTAGGTACCAAGTACTTCCATCACAGAGAAAGTAAGGTCTCAGTCCCACAATGCTTTCTTGTGCGAGTGAGAAACATATCTAGCAGCTTTGACTGTGGTAGCCTACTTGGTGTATTAAATATGTATAAAGTAAGAATTCCAGCATTGGAAAGCAATTAGGATTGGAAGCCTT
Source organism: Athene cunicularia (assembly GCF_003259725.1). Lineage (NCBI taxonomy): Eukaryota > Metazoa > Chordata > Aves > Strigiformes > Strigidae > Athene > Athene cunicularia. The sequence goes on from NW_020799092.1 coordinate 57,636,540, forward strand.
TTTAGCTTGCATCCAGGTGGAACATAAGATATTGGATTACTAGATGCTTTTGGTTTCACTGAGGCTTGCTATGCAGAAAGTACATGTGTGGAGAGCATACCAGAGTATTCTGAATATTCATCCAACGCACTGTCTGTAAGCACAGAAGTGGAATAACAGTCTTGTGTGTTTGTTTGTGTTTGCCATAGGGTCAGGACTACATATTTTTCTTTTGTTTGCTATTGAATTCTACTGTAGCTCAGAAAGTATTTTGACAGCATATTTTCATAGCTTGAATTGACAGATTATGCCATGATAAAAACTGTAGGTTTTTAAAGCCACAGTCTGTAATACAACTCATAGGAGAATTATTCTTAGCTTGACACGGTCTCTCCCTGATAAATTAAGAAGCATCTAATGCACCTGTCTACATACTGCAGTACTCTTCTCCCCATATCAGATGAATATAGTTTTTGAATGTGCTTTAGTTACTTTTATTTCCAGTATTCTACTCATTCTTTGGTTATACAGAAAAATAGGTGGATATAGTTTAATTTTACTGCATTTTTTTTTATGCATTACCTTTTGTTGTCTTACAGACAGTTATCTGCAAATTGAAAACCACTACTTTAAATTATCTGCTGCAGGTCTGCAAATTCTTTCGTGATTGTTTCTTATAGTAGTGTAATTTGTTGATTGAAGAAAGGAATGTTAGTCTATTGTATGACTGAATGTGATATAACTGGAGTAAAGATTGTCTTGTCTCTTCTCCATTGTATTTATGTCTGCAATAGATTTCTTTTGCTTCTTTTAGAGAAAGTAATTTTCCCTGTATTATCAATTACTCCAGTAAGGAAGATGGTAACTGCTTGACTTGGTAGGTAGGTCCAAGACAGTTTTAGAGTTTGAGACCAGGTAGAAAAAGGAAAACATCTTGCCAAATATGAGAAAAGTTCTGTGAGAAACAGGTAGCTCTTGTCTTGTTACAGTAATTTATTTTTGTACTTTTAAAATTCTGTTTTGGATTGAAAAGGAAAGCAGGCTTGCAGCCTGGCTCTTCCTGATATAAGGGAACAGTAATAAAATAACTCTCTTCTGTTTTTCAGACAGGAGTGGAAGCATTATGTCACCCTATTTGTAGTTAGGCATAACATCTCTCCATAGTATTTGTAGAAGACATACAGAATAGTCAAGCATTAGCCTGTTTTTATGGGTGAGGCACTGTGATAGGACTTCAGATGGCTGTCTCACTCTCCAAATGCTGAACTCAGGTGTGACTGTGCCTTAATTCTTGAGCACAGGGCAGTGTTTTGTGCTAAGCTGTTCAGGGACAGATGAGCTGTCCTTGGAATTAGTCTGGTTTCACTTGGTTCACACCAGCCTCTCCTCCACAAAGAATACTACCCTTGGTGCTTCAGATCCTCTTAGTTAGGGGGTAGCTGAGCCATAATAAAACCCTGATCATCCTCAAAAGGGGTGAATAGTGACTGTCCTTAGAATTCCTGCAGCCTTTTCCTGGCAGCCATACATCAACTGTATGAAGTATTTTGTGAATGAGTTGACTGCGTCCAATAATCTCATACATAAAGAGGTTTGGGGTTTTTTTTTTGCACTTGTAATACTACACTGCAATTATTGTGCCAAAAGATTTCAGCCTAATTTGTCTAGTTAAGCAGGTAGTGACTGGACTGTACATTATGACAGAGTACAATCTGTCTCAACAAATAATATGGAGCACACTGTGTGAAACAGCGAAAGGTTTGCACATGGACAGGTGAACAGCTGCTTTCCAGAATAGTTCAGAAAATATCAGAAATCTTGCTGTGTTCCTACACTATCTTCACTCATCAGAGTGACTGTTTCTTCATTGTTGTCATAGTGAGTTCAAACTGGTGATAGCTCACGACTATCAAGAGCCATGCCAAAAGAAAAATTAAATTACTTCCAAAAACTACTTCTTTAAGGGGAAAATTCCTTCACTCCTAGGTATAAGACATTCCTTTAGGGATATCTGTACAAATGAAACAGTGATATCAAAAACTTGTAAAAGGCCGTATCATTAATAAAAAGAAAGCATTCAGTCCAACAAGCGGCACTCTGATATTTGCACAAGTGAGACAGCTGAACTGCCATAACCAGAAATAGGCTTCAAAGGATATTTTTCCCTGAAGTGTTATCACTGAAGCTCAGATCTTCAGAGGTGTAGGATTCCCATGTACCCGATCCCTGTCATGCAGCCTGCCTGATGCTTCTGCCTTCTGAGATGCTAAGGGTCATAAAATCCAGCCAAGAGTCCAGAGCCAGGCACTGAGACAGTAGTTTTGTCTTTCAGACATCTCGTAGTTCTTTCACTCTATATATTCTTGACAAGCAAACTATTGTTTCCTGTAAATTGACTACATTGCAGGGACGAAGCCTGTTTTGTAAAATGTATTCCTCTGTCTTTTTTTAAGTTGGATTTGTTCACAAGAAGCTGTTTCCATAAATATGTGCCTCCTCACCAAACTCTGTTCAGTCTGTGCTCACTTCATTACCCTGCAGGAGCAGAGGAATTTGACTTTTACTTTTCCCTGTAGACTATGAAGACTCATGATTCATGAAGCTAAAACGTACATTCATCATATATTTTTTTCAGATCAGGATTGCAACATGCCAAAAATACATTTGAATACAGTTTAATGCATCAGTACCTAAACAATACCTTTTTCTGAAAATCTTCTCTTCACATCCATATAGTTCAGAGGTGCCTGGAAATAGACAAAAAGCCATCATGTACAAATCTTGTTATCTCCCTTGACAGGGGTTCTGTAGACTCCTTAAAATAATGTATTCCAGCATTTCATCCTTGTGGTTAGAAATTTTTCTTTATATAATCTTCGCTCCAAATTAAAATGTTTACTTTGTATCCTGCCTCCAGTGATTAAAGAAGACAATTTATTTTGGATGGGTAAAAATTTACTCTATGCTGTAGTGGTTTAATCCAGCTGACAACTAAGCCCCACTCACCTGCTCACTTACTCCTACCTGGTGAGATGAGGGAGAAAATCAGAAGGGTAAAGGTGAGAAAACTTGTGGGTTGAGATATAGACAGTTGAACAGGTAAAGTAAGAGCTGCACACAAGCAAACCAAAACAAGGAATTCGTTCTTCACTTCTCATTGGCAGGCAGGTGTTCAGCCATCTCCAGGAAAGCAGGGCTCTAGCACACATAATGGTTACTTGGGAAGACAAACTGCATCACTCTGAATGTCTCTCTCCCCTTCCTCCTTCTTCCTCCAGCTTTTGTTGCTGAGAACGACTTCATATAGTATGGAATATCCCTTTGGTCATTTGGGGTCAGCTGTACTGGCTGTGTCACTCCCCAGCTACTCACTGCAGGTCAGAGTGAGACATAGAGAAGGTGCTGCCACTATGCAAGCACTGTTCAGCCATAACTAAAATACATTATAAACACTGGTTTGGTAATGTATTGAAAAGACAACACTGTGTGGGCTGCTAGGAAGGGGATTAACTCCATTCCAGTCAGACCCAGTACAAGGTCTTCCAAAACCCACCTCCTTCTTGTAGACTGCTACTGAATCCATGTTTTCCAAAACTGAGAAACAGCATTACTGGTCAGGTATGACCAACAGCAACTACAGCAGCGGAATTGCCCCCAATTCCTTGTATGTAACATTCATAAACAGTTAGAATTCTTAATGTCCGAGGGGTTACGATTATAATGAAATAGACCCTATTATTTAGAATTCTGTGGTGAACTGACATGGAATAAATTCAAACTGCAGTTCTAAAGGGGAGGATTCAACTCTTTCAGCACCAATAAATCTTTGCCCACAACTCAAAAGTTATTTCTATTTTGGGGGGAGTGTGGGTGGGTTGCAACAGTATTATATCGTTAATTCATATGCAGGTTATCAATCTGGTCCTTTTCTGTAGTAGTGCTCTCTGGCCCATTGTATCTGTCCGTCTGATTTCTCCATCTGAATTACAGCACTTTGTATTGGGTTTACATGACAAGGTTTTGGTAGCAGGGAGGCTACAGGGGTGGCTTCTGTGAGAAGCTGCTAGAAGCTTCCCCTATGTCCCACAGAGCCAATGCCAGACCCACCGCTAGCCAAGGCCAAGCCCATCAATGACAGTCATAGTGCCTCTGGGATAATATATTTAAGAAGCGGGGGAAAACCTGCTCCAGAACAACCAACAGAAGAGTGAGAATATGTGAGAGAAACAGCTCTGCAGACAGGCAGGTCAGTGAAGAAGGAGGGGGAGTTGTTGCTCCAGGCTCTGGAGCAGAGGTTCCCCTGCAGCCCGCGGTGCAGCCCGCGGTGAGGCAGCTGTGCCCTGCAGCCCGTGGAGGCCCATGGCGGGGCAGATCTCCACCTGCAGCCCAGGGAGGACCCCACGCCAGAGCAGGCGGATGCCTGAAGGAGGCTGTGACCCCGTGGGAAGCCCACGCTGGAGCAGGCTCCTGGCAGGACCTGTGGCCCCGTGGAGAGAGGAGCCCACGCTGGAGCAGGTTTGCTGGCAGGACTTGTGACCCCGTGGGAGACACACGCTGGAGAAGTGTATTCCTGAAGGACTGCGCCCCTGGGAGGGAACCACACTGGAGCAGTTTGTGAAGAACTGCAGCCTTGTAGGAAGGACTAACATTGAATAAGTTAATGGAGGACTGTGTCCTGTGAGAGGGACCCCACGCTGGAGCAGGGAAAGAGTGTGAGGAGTCCTCCCCTGAAGAGGAAGGAGGGGCAGAAACAACATGTGATGAACTGACCACAACTCCCATTCCCCATCCTCTTGCACTGCTCGGGAGGGGAGGTAGAGATATCAGGAGTGAAGTTAAGCCCAGGAAGAAGGGAGGGGTGAGGGAAGGTGTTTTTAGGGTTTGCTTTTATTTCTCATTATCCTACTCTGATTTGACTGGTGATAAATTAATTTTTCCTCAAACCAAGTCTGCTTTGCCTGTGACGCTAATTGGTGAGTGAACTCTCCCCGTCCTTATCTTGGCACATGAGCTTTTCTTCCCTGTCCATGTCAGGAGGGGAGTGATAGAGTGGCTTTGGTGGGCACATGTCATCCAGCCAAGGTCAACCCACTACACACTTTTAACTTGTTTTGAATTTCCTCAGGTTAAATTTGGACCATTTATCAAATTTATTTTGATTTCTGATCATGGCTTCCAAAGTGTTTATTCTTTCCCTCAACTTGTTCCCCTCAACTTGGTGTTATTTGCTATTTATAAATTTATTTGCTATTACATCACTCAATTTGTTACTGAAAAATTTGAACAGAACTGAATATATGGTGGGGTATCCTTTGAGGTTCTGCTCAAAAAAAAATCCACATTATAGTGGTCTTAATTTTTCCGAATAGCTGTGCACTCACCTTATAGGTATGCTATGTGAAAACAGTGTCTAAAGACTTACTAAAATTAAACTGTTTCATAGCTACTATTCCCTTTGTTCACTGAATCAGTTACTCTGTGAAAAGAAATTGGACTAGTTTTACATGGTATGTTATTGACAAAAAAAATGTGTGGCTGTTTCTTGTCTTCTTATCCTCCAGGGCTTGTAAATTGATTCATTTTAGGGTGATGGTATGAGTGCAAAATTGCAGATCAACATGAAATTAAAATAAAAATAAACCGACCGGACTTTTAATTTTCCAGAATGAATGAAGTACAGGAAGATGAACATAAAAGATGAAAATTGTATTTGATTTTCAAAGTTCCTTCATTTCAAAATTCAGGATGGGGACCATAACACTGAAGAATGAAATTTCAAGCATTGTTTTTGAGATGAAACTTACTAATTTGGTTAAATCAAATATTTTTCTATGTATACACATAAGAGATTAAGAACTCCATGGAGCTGCATGCATCTAACAGTTTTCTTGCAAAATCCAGCCTCCAATGCCATAGTTCGTGGGGAGAATGTGGTAATTTCAAAGGCTGGAATATGACCACTTCATTTTAGAAATCACCTTCAGAAATTCTTGAAGTTCATCTATAAAATGTATATGGTGTAAGCTTAAAACCCCACCAAATCCTACAGTTCTCATTTTATGTTCACTTTGATGTATGATATCAGAATAAAAATCCACTCTGAAGAATATTTTTAGAGAAAAAGTTAAATAATTTTTTGGTCTCTGCATTCTTATTTCTAAAACCATTTTTTTTCCTAGTGCTAAAAACATTTGGTTTTCTCCCTAGATTATTATATTTTAAATTATTTTTCCACATTAATCATTTTAATTATTCCAAGTGATGTCAGTCAAAGCCAACAAAAGCAGTAATTTCTTGTTGAAAATTTTAACTTGTATATTATATTAATTTTCAGTTGAAACCTATTGCTCGCTGAATTGAATAGCATGTACTTTGACTCATTCAGAATAAGAGTAACTAAAGGTGGTCCCAGCTGATGGGGATGAAAGTGTGCTGTACTACTGATACTTGGATTAGCAACTCAAGTTGATATTCTCAGGTAAACATGAGATACACATTTCATGTACACAAACACTTTTTTAAGATGAGACTACAAATACTGGAGGAGAAGAGAGGGAAAGAACTGACAAAAAAGACTGATGAATAAAAGCATCACGTTACCACATTAATATCCTCATTAAGATCACTTTGCCTGCATAGTAAGATGTAATTCTGCAGATGAACATTCCTTGTGTAGGCAAGGCCTTAATTAACAGACTGAACTAAAAAATCTTGTTTTGAAAAGATGCTCAGAGAGAGGATGAGGATGAACATACAATTTGCATATTTTTATCTTAAGTTACCACTCTTCTGCTTGTCCAAATACAAAGTAATATAAAGCAGTAGAGCCTATGTCCATGAGGTGGGATTTCATACTGTTTAACTGGTCTACTGCTCCTGCATGCTGAGCTCCACTGGCTTACTGAATAAAGCAAACAAGACTTCTGTCACTAGACAAAGCCCTTTATTTTAGGAAAAAGCTTGATGCAGATTGGTAGTAGTTAAATTTTTCTGATATGAAGTATCCATTTTAATCTTCCACTCCAAATGTCTTATCAAAGCCTGCTTCGGATGTAAAGTCTGCAGGAAACCAGCAAAACATTGACAGTGGAATAATATGGTCATTATTAATACTTCTTCGTTAAACATCTCTAAAACCATTCTGAAATAGGAGTTTTCCATGGAGATGGCTTGTGTTACTGCTGTCACTTTTGTTCTGCCTGCCTTTTATTGTAGAATGCTCACATGCTGTACCTTACTTTACTATAGAAATAATTTCTGTGAAAGAGATCTTCTGTGTTACTGGAATGTTAATAACGCTAGCATTTTTTTTGCTTAGATGTAGTTTTATAATTATTACATTTGCAGAAGGGAGACAAACTCATGGTCTCATGATCATAGATGTTCATTTTCCACAAAAAATGAAGCTGTGAGATGAATGACACGGGCATTTTCTAGGCTATATCTATTCACAGAGGAGTCTTGTTTCAGAACTAATTGACCATTGTAACACATGCCTTTTTCATTTTTGTTTTGCAGGAACATTTTGTCAGGTGTAGTTGATAAGGAATGTGTTGATACATTTCAATAGAAGTTACACTGCTCTGTCAGCCTGAATCTGAGAGACAGAACTAGGTGTATGCTGTTTTTCTAATAGGAAGTCTCCTGTTTTCTATAAATAGACATGTTTCAGTTCTGATTGTTCCGTACTGAAATAACTGGCTAGATGTCTAATTACTCTAAACAGAAAACACAGATAATGGCAGGCATTCAACCCCTCCTGAAAAATTAAAAATTGTTCCTAGCAGTTAACTGTTCTACATCCTGGTCACTGGCTCAGAAACATGCCAGGTCTGAGGATCCTTTTTTCCTTTTTTTCTCTTCTCTTTCATACACTCATATCAATCACTCTGCTGTGTCCTAAAGGCAAATGATACACAGTGCAGCGTGTCCTTTGGAGTCAGGGATCAAATTCATCCCTGGCCAGGATGTGTAATAATAAACAAGGGAAGGAAATTAACTGCTGCTGAGAAATGGTGTTCCCTCTAGCTCCTTTTCAATTTGCACACAGCTAGGCATTGTGCTTTATATGTAATTATAATGATTTATTCAGAGGCGTTTACTAGTCAAAGGCATAACATCTTGCTTATCTGATAATCACAAAGAAGGTGAGGTCATCTGGTAGGTTGTTAACACTGTCAATCTTTTGCACTAAAGTGAAGTATTTGCTTGTATGTTTCTTTAATGTTTCATTCATTTGCTATCTGTGCCATTTTTATCTGTCTCCAGTTTTTTGTTTCCTTCTTTCACAAAGGAGCCCACAGTGAATCTTGAGTAAATTTCATATGCTTTAATTATTTTTATACCGTAAACTGTTTTTTGTGATATGAAGTTGAAGAATTCTTTACATTAATGGATGCAGTGTACCTGAAAATTCATCTCTTCACCTTTTTCACACTGCTTATAAACATAAAAAGGTGATAGTCCTGTACAACCAGTTCATTATGGTACTTAATGTAAATTGCGTGTTAAATCTCCTTAAGTGAAATCTTCACCCTACTTGGCATTTGTGAATGTGCAGTGGAAAAAGTTCCATTTTGGAGAAGGAAATCAGCCAAAATAAATATCTCTGAGCCATCAGTGGGACCAAATTTAGAGGATAATCTAATAAAATTAGGAAGGTATCACAGATGGATAACACAAAATGGAATAAAATGCATGTAATCTTCCCAACCTTGGGAAAAAGAACCAATCAACCAATCACTGAAATAGCTGTCTGGCAGAGAGCTTTGACCTAAGGTTATACCCTGCCTTGGATGCTGTACAGTTTCTTTGGCTGTCCTTTCTGTTTGGAAGCTTTTTATTTCTAATTGTCATCCTGTCACTGAAATGGTTTACCCTTTATTGAACATATTCATGGTGTCCTCAACAGATGTAGTGATTCTGTTAATCTTTTGAGAGATGCCACTGTCTCTAACTAGTCCAGATGATGAAGGCTGTATACAGAAGAAAACAAATAACCACTTGAGGGAGCTGACCAAGCTCATTGGAAGCTACATTGGCATATCTACGTCACACCACATGCTGCAATATGGGCAAACTCCAAGACCTATTTGTATCTTCTAATCCACAGTGGTTTTTAATTGATGCAGTTTAGTTTTGTCTCTTCTTCAGGCAGACATCTCTGACTCTGGTGTTGCTTGTTTCCTTATAATAGAATCCCATGGTGTCAGAGCTCAACTTCACTCCAGAAAGGAACCATCAGAGCTAGCTCAGAAGCTAGCTACTTGCTCAGTGCAACTTAATTCTCACTTCTACACCAGTTCTAGATGTTGGCAATCTGGTGTCTAATATTTAGGAAGCCACTATATCAAAATTCAGGCTAGAAATTCCTGCTGTGTGCAATAGCATGGATGTGTGTTATAAGTGTGCCTGTTGACCAGTTCAGGAAAAAAGAAGACAAATTAAAGCAGCCCATGTTAATGAACTTTTTCAATTCTGAATGGTAAACAGGTCAAACATCAGGGGACTAGACATCAGCAGGCAGGTATAACAGGAGGTGCCAACGGTGAAATACATAATTATAGTTCCAAAGTTTGAACTGTGATAGTGAATGTGTATTTTTTTCCTTCTGACACCTGTAGCTGTTCATGTACTTAGCATTCCAACAGTTTACTATTCCTCAGGATTTGACTCTAAGTATTTTTTTGTTCAAATAGGAATTACATGATATTTTTTTTCTCAATATGCTTCTTTTCTTCCCTGATAGGTGGTATAAGCCCTTGGGATCTTTTGATCTGCTTATCTTCCAGAAAAAATGATGGTACTGGCTGCATTCAAATGGAAAACTTTCATCATCTAGAGTTATTCCAGAAGGTACAAGATTATTGTGTTATCCTTTGTGGGAATAAGAGGACAGGGCTAGCCCAAATTTTCATCACTCACTCATGAAAAGAAAAGCATCTAATGCTTGTTTTACACTGCAGCAGTGTGGTTTAACAGCAATTAAAATGTTTTTTCAAGCTTCCTATCTACTGAGGAGTATTTGTCAGATACCAACATTTCCTTCGTCTTTATATAACATACAGTGATCAAAAGCAATTTCTCATTTGGACACAGTATGTTATTTTGGATGTAAGTATTTCTGTGTAAATACTGAAAATTGGTTCAACTGAGTGTCAATTTTTCCTTTTCTCTTCTTCAGCTTGAACATTTGAGTTCTTGGCCACCCTCAGCCAGCATGTCAAGCAGCAAAAGCATCTACAGAAGTCAAGGGAAATTTAAGTAATTTACCCCATTGGAAAAGAGAACTTAGAAATCAGGAGAAACAGCAAGCAAATGCATGCAGTATTTCAAAATAATATCATAGGCAGAAGATAAAGCTGGACTAATTTAGGTGTTGCAGGCTTTGCATCTAATGTCCCTATTGAGTTTAATCTAATTTGAGCATGTGTCCAAACAGTGACAGTGCTCCTACAATTGATAATATGCAAGCTGGATCACTGTCCTCCTCCAGGGCCTTTGTGAGAGTTCCTTGCTCTGGCACTGCAATCTGATTACTCACGGTCCAAAACATCAGTGGTGCTGATATTTCTTGGTATTTTCAGGATTTTCTTTTTTTTTTTTTTCATTTGAGTGTGTGGTGGACACAGTTTAGGTTACTTAGATAGGTAAAAAATACGTAAGTCACTTAAACTGAGGTCTTTCTTTGAAAAAATGTGACCAAAGTATGGATACAGTTTGGCTTGTATTTCAAGTAAAATGGCACAGATAATAATGGTAAGACACAAAAGTATAGACTCTGACTTGAGGAACTGGGAAGAAGAGAGCTGCTTTTGAAAGGTACTTAGTTCAGGTAGAAACATGTTCATGAGGATACAAAAGACAACTACATGTCCACAGAAGGCAGAGCTAGGAGCATGTCCACTGGGGTTCCCTGGGACAGGGATGCCTTATCTAGGTATATAAAAAATTAAATTTTTATATCAGTTCTAGTGTGCTAGAAATATGCATGCTTTAGATTCAGGTCTCAGATCAAAAACCCTGGGCTTCTGCAAACTGCTTCTTGCTCATTCTACCCATATTTTTGTATCTGAGCCTCTAATACTGTGCAATATAATAATTCTTACAGCACTCTGCAATGTCTAGAAGTTTCACACATGAATAACTGAGACACAAGGTGATCAAAGGAATTGTCCAAGTTCTCTCAGGAAGTCTGCAGCACATCAGGGACTTAAACCAGATGGCCCATATCTCCAGATAACATTAAATATTGGACAAACATCACTCGCTGCTGGCATGTCCATACCATGGGTGCAACACAGTTCTTTGTTACAGAACCTGGGTATGATTTAGCTGCTTTAGGCTATTTCGACACAGGGAGAGACAGTGATTGATAACTAGCAGAGGACAGAGAAACTGAAGAAACTGAAAAGGGGGCAGGGAAGGGTGAAAGCTCAGCAGTCAGGAGGAGACTGGTGAGTCTAAAATTTTGGTTTGTGATGGCCAATGGAGGAAGAGCCCACACTTTAACTTCATTATGCCATGTTGCAGATATGGCAAACTTGTCATTCCCTTTTGACAGTGACAGGAGTTTAGCACATGAGGTGTCTCTGATAAATTAAACACAAACCCATTGAAGGCTCCAGGAGAAAGAACACTTCTCTGAATGAAATCATTAAAGCTTCTCTTTTTACATACAGGTTAACCTACTTCCAGAAATCCAGCATTTCCTTTGCAGAAAAGAGGGATTATGCCAGATAACAAAAGCCTTTTCAGGTAACCTAATTTCTTCAGATCTGCATATGTGATGATGGTCTTTTAATACTTGTCACAGGACGTCTCTGAAATGAGACTGTCAGACTTACAATTCCTTTTAATTTTTAGTCATGAATGCATAGAGGGGAAAAAATTAAACAAGAATGAGAATCCATTTCAGATACCACTTAAACACAGATTATAGTTATGCACTATCTTTTCAGGTAAAGATATTGCATTGTTTAGCTATTGCATACTGCAGAAATAATTTAGCTCTAAGTGTCTCATTTTTGGACTGGTTTGTATTAATAAAGTGTGTTGGTGTTTACACTTCCAAGCCCTGGTTTGGTGTAATATGTTTGTTCAGCTTTACAAAAATGTTGTGGCATGGAGAAGGAGCAGGAGTCAGAATTTGGTTCCCATCCAGACATAGTTTACTGATAAAAAGCCTTTGTGTATTAAGATCATCAACCAGAAAAGTTTAAAGGTTATGGGCGAGTTGCCAGAGAATTCTAATTTACTATGGGTGAAATTCAGCTTTGAATAGAAACTGCAAAAAACTGTTGTGCACCATATTAGGTTTATTTAAACTACAGACACATTATGATCTCAGTTACACTACTAAATATCCAGCATCAATGCTATTTTGCATTTATGATCTATCTTCACGGCATAACTTTGTTTATAAGAAATGTTGTCCTTTTTTTTTTTTTTTTTGTAATTCAGTAACAACCAACTCCACATTTATTCCATTATTATTTGGCCTTGTTTGCAGACACATATACAAGATTGGTCAGTCTGATTTTTTCTTTTTTGTTTTTTTCATTTTTCTTTTATTCTCTTCCTTTTAGTCCTTTATATATATGCTATATTTAGCACACAAGGAAAGGATTCACAGAATCACAGAATTGTCTGTGTTGGAAAAGACCTTGAAGATCATCCAGTCCATCCATTCCTTACATCTCATTTAACTGTTTAGAAGTTAGGTATCTTCTGCAGCAGTATTCCAGTCTTCCCCTTAAGTCAGTGGAGAGAGTGGGGCAACTACAAATACTACTTAATTTTATCCTAAACTATGTGTTTAAAACAGGTGTCTGAAATTACCCTCTGCAGGTACTTACTATCCAATTATCTCTCAAGATTGACTGTAAATGAAGCCTAGACAAGTAGCTTAGATTAAATACCTGACATTTAGTTGACTGACTAATGTGGAGGTTATGTGGTTCCTAACCTAAGCATACCATATTTTCCCTTTTAATTTTTGTACTGCTTTGTTTAAAGGTTGATCAATACTTAAAACCTCTGTGAAGTGTTTCCCTTAAAAAACTGTATGTTGAGGGTCAGTTTAAATTCCATTTTCCTGGTGAAATATATTGCTAAAACTGATCATAAGGAACATGCGGTATAATGAACATCTATCTAGGTCCCTTGACAGTCCTTTATTGTGAAGTCATGTTACATCAGGTAAGTGATATATTCTGTTTTGGCTGAGTTTTAAGTGTCTTCAGTGATGCCTAGTGCCTTGATTCTCTTGCACTGGAAAGTGAATTAGAAAGTATTCTGAAAAAGTACCAGTTTCAGTAGAAAATTGCGTAGATTTCAAAAAACTTCAAGGATTTCAGGAACTGGTAGGTCCTACTCATGTTGCAACAGACTGCTTTTAAAAAACATTGGTTTTCCCTGCTACTTGGAGAAAGGCCAATTGCAGTGGTTTTATTATTTTGCTACTGGAAAACCACAAACACAAGAGGCACTCACCACACATAGAGCTTTCCCCTTAAAATATGAACATTTTCACTGGTGTCCATAAACTGTGGTACAAGCCATTTTTTTGCATGTGGCCTGTTAAGATCTTCAGTGTTTTCTCCTGTATTGAATTTGTGTGGCAATGTTTTGGTACCAGGGGGATACAGGGGTGGCTTCTGTGAGAAGCTGCTAGAACCCTCCCCCATGTCCAACAGAGCCAATCCCAGCCAGCTCCAAGACAGACCCACTGCTGGCCAAGGCTCAACCCATCAGCGATGGTGGTAGCGCCTCTGGAATAACGTATTTAAGGGGAAAAAGAAGCTGCTTAACAGCAACTGCAGCCACAGAGAGGAGTGACAATATGTGAGAGAAACAGCTCTGTAGACACCAAGGTCAGTGAAGAAGGAGGGGGAGGAGGTGCTCCAGGCTCTGGAGCAGAGATTCCCCTGCAGCCTGTGGACAACCATGCTAGAGAAGGTGGATACCCAAAGGATGCTCTGACCCCATGTGGGAAGCCCAGGCTGGAGCAGGCTCTTGGCAGGACCTGTGGCCCCGTGGAGAGAGGAGTCACGCTGGAGCAGGTTTGCTGGCAGGACTTGTGCCAGTCCCTGTGGGGGACCCATGCTGGGGCAGTCTGTGCCTGAAAGACGCTGGAGCAGTTTGTGAAGAACTGCTGCCCATGGGAAGGACTCACGTTGGAGAAGTTCATGGAAGACTGTCTCCCGTGGGAGGGACCCCACGCTGGAGCAGGGAAAGAGTGTGAGGAGTCCTGTGCTGCTGGTGGGGAGCAGGTAGAGAATTCAGGAGTAAAGTTAAGCCCAGGAAGAAGGGAGGGGTGGGGGAAGGTGTTTTTAGGATTTGGTTTTATTTATCATTATCCTACTCTGATTTGACTGGAAATAAATTAAATTCGTTTTCCCCATGTGAAGTTTGCCCATGACAGTAATTTGTGAATGATCTCTTCCTGTCCTTATCTTGACACACAAAATTTTTGTTATATTTTCCATCCTCTGTCCATCTGAGGAGGGGAGTGATAGAGTGGCTTTGGTGGACACCTGCCATCCAGGCAGGATCAACTCACCACACGTCCTCTTTAGGGAAGGGCCATTTATAAACATCTTATTCCATGATGCCAAAATCCCATTGAAATCAAGGTAGTATGTGTGCTGGTCAGTAGGGTTCTGAGTCCTACCCACTCAGTAACAAAGGATTATTCTAGCAATTTTCTGAAGGACTGTCAGATAGAAAAAGGCCCACTCTCACCTGTCAGTTACCAGAAAAAAAAATCAATTAACTGCAATGTTTTAAAGTTAAAAAAAAAATCCATATCTCAAATCTAGGTGTCTCCACATCAACATGTGGCCTAGGGGCTGAGGTAGTTGTTTCAACACAAAGGTCTCATGACGCTTGAGATACCATGGAGAGTATAGGATACCCAGTAGGATGGGCAGATTTGGCACACAACCTATGCCTTTTTGGTCCAGCAGCTGGAGGCTCAGAAGCCAGATGTCATAGATGGCAATAGATGTCTATGTGTAGATACCTGAATTTAATTAACACTTGGTATCTAAGCTTCCAAAATGAACAGAAGTACAGTTTAGAGTGAGCAAGCCCAAAAGAACATTTACTTTCAGCAGAATTTAGGGTTAGATGAATCGCCCCACACTAACTGTATAGACTATGCTGATGTCCACTGACAGGAATCGGAACTTAGGCTGTGGCACACAGGGGGTCATCTTAGTATAGATCAGATCTCAGAGTGTCTCAACCCAGAAATGAATCCCATTTAGTGATGTCTAATTTACTATGAGTGAAATTCACCCATAGAAGATGAAATTAGAATCAGAAGGTTAAATAATTTGATTTCAGGTTAAGAGGACAAAAAGGCATAATATAAACCAAACTTTTAGAGCCCAGATTTCAGATACTCTCCTCCCCTTCCATTCACCTGATAAAGCTAGCTCTTTTCACTTCTTTATCTTGCTTGCATCTTCTGACAGAGCTTTCTTTTCAACAACAGCAAAGTTGTCAATTATTAGGATTTGTTTTGATCCTCAAAATTGTTTGGGGAAAGAAGAGTTTTCATCAGTATTTCCTCCACAGAAGAGTTTGTTCCCTTTCAAATCAGTCACGTACTTTCATTCTTGTGTGTTTGAATCAACAGGGTTTCTCTGCAATTTATGTTGAAGAGGATCAGTTGGTTTGTTATTACTGTGTTTGTCATTTAGTCAGTCCCCCAAGGAGCCAAGCAATTTCCTGTAAAAGTGAAAACACAAAGTTGCTGCTTTAAGAATTATGTGATGTAATTAAAGGCTCACTAAGTCATAGAAAGAAATATCAGGCAGCAAAGCTGAAAGGATGGGATTACTGGATTTAGTGTGGGTATGACAGTGTTGATATTGATAAGCAGTGGGTACAATGGTAAAGGTTATTTAAAAAAAATGTTATTCTATTTGTTACTGTGCAATTTCTAAGCTGATGGGTTTTGTATTTAAGAGAGCATGCCCCTTATTCCCTGTATCAGTATAGGAAAGAAAATGAGTTGTAGAAAGTATCAGATGAGTACTTGTTTCTTTGCTTTGTCTCTTCAATGGAAAATCTTTTTGTCAGTCTGAAAATTCAGATAGATTCTATTGGGGGGGG
>NW_020799092.1:57652693-57760785 GCF_003259725.1 Athene cunicularia
CCCTCCCCCATGTCCAACCCAGTGATGACTGCTTTTTAGGAGACAGGAGAGCTGCTGGAAAGAAAAAAAGTTTAGGAAATTCAGACTAGAGAAATAGTTGAGAGGAGCAAAAATGTAAGAAGTAAGTGATAAATATGGATAAAATGAATTGAGTGAGAGAAGGAGTTGCTGGTGGATGAGCACATGTGGCAGTGGGTTTGTAATGAGCCATAAGAATGGTAATGGATCTTAAAATTCAGCATGGAAGACACTAAGTGCTTGCTACTCTGTCTGAGATTTGTTTCACTCCTGTTTTCGCAGGGTATTTTGCCCAGTTTTTAATCAGGTGCCTGGTATCTGCTCACTATATGAGGCTTGGTCCATGAGGAGGTTCTGGTATGGCTATTGAATGATAAAGGAAGGCTCCTGGCATTTATTGCTCAGGTCAGCAAAAGCTGCAGCTGTTGCAGTGATTTGTGAATGAAATCTTCCTCCAAACAGTCCTAAGCCTAGAAGCTCTCTGAGGCTGGAGCATGACTGGCAACAAGATTTCAGGTGGTCATACTTGGTATCCCACCATTGGGCTGAGGACTGAGCTTGGCTGCCTCCTGGAACTACTCTCAGCTGAGAGACAGTGAGGACTAAGATCCACAATGAGAGCAGAATTGCCCGGCCTCGGTTTAGGGCACAGGAAAGGCATCCTGATGTATGCACAACAAAATCTTTGACAGGTGTTGCCTAAAAAAGTAGTGGAAATGCTTATAACATTCCTATTCTCTAAGCAATCCAGACTAGTCTGTTTTTCCATATAAGCATTTCTCTTGCTTCATCACTTCCATGGCCCAACCTGTGCCATGAATAGCTGTTTTCTCTGCCCATCCAGATCACCTATACTTTTTAAAGTAATACATTTGCTGTATGCCTTCCTTCTGCATTTCTTTTTATTAGTGTCACCAGTTCAGAGACTTTATGAATGTCTACCAGCCTTGAATGCTCACTTGATCACCTGCAGGGCTGGCCAACAGCCAGAAGGTCTTGGGATAGGCAGGACCCTAATGAAATTGGGTGGGAGGGAGAGCCAAGATAGTTCAGCTGTGTGACTGTGCTTTCACTATGTGATATGTTTACTGTCTGATGCTAACTCTGCATCAGCTTTTCCTCTCCCTTGCTTTGCAAATCTGCCCTGCCTGTCCCCAGCATCACTGGGTCACTCTGGAGTCAGCAAGAAGGGTGATGAGGTGAGGGGAAGAAGGAAGGCCCCGTGGGGCCCCTTAAGTAAGAGAGAAATTATAGATTAAATTTATTTTCTGTTGTAATAATGCAACATCTCTGTGACAGGAACATGCTTCTTTAATAGAGGGATGCATTTATTTTGTCAGCTGGCCTTTATAAATGTCTTCACACCAGCTGTGATCAGTTTTGCACCTATTACCTTTCTCTTACTGAAATTGCTAAGAGCCTCAAGAATGGCCAATAAAATCAGCATCTGATTCTTTTGAGTTAATTTGATTATAAACTACATGGGGCAGGATTTTCTATGTTTTACAACGGGTCAGTCTCAGCTAGGACAGAAACATACTTCTGTATTAATAATAAATATGAGGAGACTGAAAAGAAGTAAAGCAGCTAAATGAATTTAATTACTTGGTCTACACTATTCTATATTCTACCCTGTTACTAGTACAGAATTGGAACTGTCAGTGTTAGGTCAGTGGTTGAACTGGATGATCTTCAAGGTCTTTTCCAACCTAGATGATTCTGTGATTCTGTAATTGTAGCTGTGGCTCTAATCATGTAACAGTCAGCCAGCATTTGCACTGAGTTGCTTTTTCCAGAGCTGTATAGTTTATCTGTAAATTTAAGTTCCAGTATGAAGGGTGCACAAAGAAGAAGCAGCCCTTCTGGAAAATATTGAAGAAAATATTGAAAAAAACCCTCTATCTTTTACTGTGCAGACACCTTAGGAATGAAGAAGCAAATGCTGTATTTAATAAATACTGTTTTCCATCCACCTGCCAAAATAGACATGCAAAAAACATGGTAAATGATTAAACTGAAGCTGTATTGGCTGATGTTTTTAAAGGGGAAAATAAACAACACATACATTTCAAAATGATGTGCTGTCATAATTTTGTCTTTTTAACTCTGAAACTTCACAGGTGGTTCTTAGCATGAATTTCAGTGCATTCCAACCTACATTTTAAGTTCCTTTACCTCTAGATCTGCTCTACTGTAAACTTTTTAAAATATTAAATGTATTTTAGATAAATTTCCAGAAATGACTAGTAATTTGAAATGTCTCCATTCAAGTATTCAGGGTGGATTGCTTTGAGATTAACTGTCTTACAGAGGGAGGCATCACTGCATTTTTTGAATATGAAAACCTTTTAAGGACAGCTAGATCAATAGTCAATAGTGGGTTGAACATTGAACCTACAGCAATGTGCACTTGAGAAATAAAGCTTGTAACAGAATCATCACAGGAGTGTTAAGTATCAAGCAAGAAATCATGTTCCTGTGAAATCAATGGAAATTTTTCCAGGACTTCAGTAGGGGCCAGGTTTGCCCCTAGTCATCCTAGCTTCTTTCAAATGCTCAGCATCTGCTTTGAGTTTCACAGCCACCCTTTTCTAAATGCATAGGTTATAAAGCTGAGTGTTAAAGGTTCTCTCTCTTTCTTTAGCAACCTCAAGGCCTAATGGGTAAGCCATAGAAGAGTATTAATCTTTGTTTCAGAGTCCTTTCATCCGATAGGTCAAATGGATAACAGGAGGCAATTAAATGGAATAGGTCTGCTTTCTGTGACAAGCATGCAATGACCTCAGGGCATGTATCGGCAGTAGTTCAACTGAAATCATCCATCCTCTCCAAAATCAACACTGAAAAATGAAAAAAATGCCGTTTTAATGCTCATTACTTTCAGGGCTATTCAGCTCAGAGCAGATCACTATACATGACTGAGCAGAAGTTCTACTGGATAGTATCCTACTGGATATCCTACTGGATAGTAGGCTTTATTTTGATAAAAATCCCCTAGTCCTGGAGCTGCTCGGAAGTCGGCCTAAGACTGTATGAAAGCATCTCCTGATGTGAAGCAATCTTTGCAGCTGTTTAACAGACCTTTCCAACCTACAAAGACTGGAAAATTGCCCAGCTAATACTAGAAGAGAACCAGGTTGGAGCAGCTTGACTGGTCTGTATCAGAATAAGCTCTTTGTGCTTCAGCAGCCCACACCAATCAGGGTAGATGGGTGATCCCAGCACGAGATGCAATCTGAAGTTCTTCTAACTCAGTGAAATGTCCTGTCAGAGAGCAAACCTGCAAGGCTGAAAGAGATGACCTGTTATCAGTCCCTCCTGAATATTGTGCTGCTAAGAAATGAAGTGAGGTGACTATCATTCTTCTTTTTTCCTGTGTAAGACAATTCAGGCTTCTGCTAGAGATAGACTACTGCTGTGAAAATCTAGAAAGAAGTTCAGAAGGCTTCTGTGCAGAAGGAAAGTCTACTCTGTACTTTCAGGATTAATGTACTTTCATGATCTAAAGTGATGTTTTTCCTGCTAAAAAGAAAAGCAATTGAATGAAGACACTACAAGTACAATGCGCTGAGCTTACAATGCCCTTTATGAAAGAAAGGAACAATATTCTGGGCTCAGAACAAAACACAGCACCTTAGTTGCATTTCATCCAATCTCTAGCTTTGTGCTTCATTAAACAACCAGGAGCTTCCAAGGTGACTCAATCTCTCTTGAAATATTTCTAACAGATCTGACAGTTGATGAGCACTTTAGAAACAAAATTACTTTTTTCTCACAGACAATAGTGTTAAATGTTCCTTGCTCCATGTTTGAAGTGTATAAAATATAGCTTATTTGATCTTGGACAAAGTAAAAAAAAAATTAACAAAACCATATCATAAACCTCCTTGTAACATCAAAGGATAATATGAAAAGCAGCATAAAGAAGGGGACACATTCTCATTCATCTTTTGTTTTCTTTTCTTTTCTTTCAATTGAGTGTTACTCAGTTCAACCAGTAGGGTCTTCTCCTGTGGAATTCCTTATGCTTGCAGATCACCAGATGTTCATGTTAACCTCAGTGTTCCATTTACCACCATTCCATGTGGCTGCAGCCAAGTCAACACTGACCTGGCTCTGCTCCAGGAAGTCTTAATTTGTCCAAATGTACTTCTAGCTATTGGTAAACCTTTTGCTCAGCCACATGTTGTAACTCTTAAATCACCTATTCTTTATTGTGTATCCATTGAATCTCATGTTACACCTCAGAACTCTGAGCCAAAGACAAGTAACTTGGGAGGCAGAGATGGGGGGAGAGGGAGCAAGAAGCCATAGTTGTGGAAAATACTTGAAAGGCCTCATTAGGTGTAGCTGCTTCATTAGCTATCAGTTGTCACTGTCAACTGATCTGTTTGACTCCCTGGTACTTTGAGAGATTGGAGTTGACAGAACAATTATCTATCACCAGTTCATGTGACAAAGAGGTGCTTAATTTTTTTGATCTGGAGATGTTGACTTGCTTTAGTGGATCTTATACCTCCTTTTCACATGTGCCCCCCAGCTGTTCCTATGTCTCAGATCTGTGTTGTACCCCTTGCTGTAGTTAGAGGGCTAATATGTGAATTCAGCTGAGAACTTGTAGTGGATTCTTTACGAATCCAAATGGCATAATGGAGAACACCTTAGACAGAGGTAAAGTGGTGCTGTTTGTCAGTGTTTTCAGTGGTACCAATTTCAGAGATGTCAGCATAAGAAACTTTCTTCAAGCCAGAATTTCGAGGAAGTGAAGCACTTTTTTTAAGTGAAAGCAGGTCTCCAGCCTCAGGTCCTTTGCTTTACACTGGATCATCACAAGTGGCAGGAGAAAAAGAGACTTGTGGCAAAGCCTGCAGCTGCTTCTCAGGAAAAACAGCAGTTTGTCTAGCCTTTCAGTTACTGCATAGCCACTTTAAAAGGGAAACTGTTATTTTCTAGTTTACTTTTTTCTTTTGATCTTTAGAGCCTGCTATAAAAAATTACTGGTTTGGATTTTTGAAATAGGAGATGTAATCTGGACATGATAGGATGCTGGGATTCTTTCTCACTTGGTTTCCCATGCTGCCTGACACATACCTACTGCTGAGTCTGCCTCACCTCTTCTATTATAAAATGTTGATGTTATTTATGTACTTCAGTAGGACTGTTTAATTAACAACAGCTTGTAGAGTGATTTCAAGATGGAAAAAACATGGCAATTACTACAAACAGTAAAGGCACTGCTGGCTAATTTTCATTGATGATAATGTTGATTAACAAATTTACAGCTCTAATAAACACTGTTACTGCTTTTGAGTGCAAGGCCAGGTGAAGAGTTGCCATAAGAACTGATGCAGCTGAGTGTACTGCAGTTCAACACTGCTGATGTCTCTTTATTAATATGATAATTGTATTCATTGATTACTAGGACTAGATTTACTAAAATGAGGGACTGTCACTCCCTATTAACTCTGCCTGATGTTGTACATGCTGTGTGTCTTCTCAAAGGAGTGAGCACCTTGTGACAATCTCACTCCCCCTTCTCCTTCCAGACACCTTGCAGTGGGCTTTCTCCCAGGTGGATACTAACACAAAACCAACAGAGGTGTGTAAGGCACCATACAGAGAGGATGCTCTACAGCATGAGGAATAACTTTTAGTTCTCAATGATAGTCACCAACACTCTGAATTTGCTTAACCTTCTCCAAGAAATGTCAGGTTTCCATTTTTTCTATGTTGAGGCGTTTTGCAATGACAGGGCAATGCTAAGGATCTCCCACCCAGTAGTTTGAGAATTTCAGGACACTTCTGTTTTTCATCTGCCCCTACCCATTGTTTTTGGGTTTTTTTTTGTTATATCCAGATCCAGTAAAAGGTCCACTGGATTGTGACAAATGAATTAATGTCAAAATAGTCTTTTATATTTCCCTAAAACAGCAAAAACTCTAATTTTGGGGTAAATATAGGTACAAACCTAATCTCAATATTTTTAAACTCTGTCTTTTGAGTTAATACTATATTGGTTATTAGTTATTTGTTGCCTTAGCAATACAATTAAAAACATATTTTAAAAAGGAGAGGACACTCTACTTTCTGAGTAACGAACTGAGCAGCCCTTCTCTGCTGCCATGTTCTTATTTTCAGTGGAATATTTGCTTTATTTTAAATAAGAAAATTATGTTTTGTACATTTCCCTTTTCTCAATATTATGGCAATTTTAACTAAAGCAATTGCTGAAAAATGTGCATCTTTGACATAATTTGTCTTTCAGATGATCAGCTGAGAAGAGCTGTTATTCTTGTCCTTTGCATGTCACATAGCTATGGCCTAATGTAAAAGTTGTATAGGTTGTAGGGAGTTTGGTCTGGAAGCACAGTTCTGCCTACAGCTGTAAGTTGTAGCCATCACAGTAAGACAATCTGTGTCTCTCTCTTACCTGACCCTCTAGAGCAGCATTGGCAATGAGGTAACTGTCATGGGCTTCATTGGGTTTTGTGTAACTTTGTTCCCATTCATGGTCAACAGATCATTATCTCGCTCTTTGAAGATCTAGGCCATAGGAGTTGAACTTCAGAGTCTGACAGCACTGGGCTGTTCCTGATGGTTGTACCAGGATACAGGGGAACAGAACTCCATAGACAGTTGCAATAGCAGAGGACTGTGTCTTGCCTTTTTACCAGTGTCAGGATAAATCAGAAAAAGATCTGTGAAGTCATCTGTGCACTGTGGAGGGCCTTTAAGTGGTTTAATACTTAGGGGTTTGCCTGAACACCAAAACTGTATAATCTAACTTTGGGAATTATTTGCAGTTGCAAGTAAGTAGCTTAGTTTTCATGCGTAGTCAATGAAAAAATAAACCCTTTCAGAGAGCAGTTCAGAACCATTATTTCTCTGAGTGCTCCAAGGACTGGTCTCTCTCCATTGCCTAAAGGAAAAGCCTACAAATACTATTTTGCTAATATAGGCACTTCAGTTAGGTAACTAAAATGATGCATAGGAGTAGTTTTTGTGGGACCAGTGCAAATTGTCATGGTGAAATGCCATTGTCTCTTTACAGGGTGGAAATTCCCATAGAGAAATGCCATTATGTCTTTACAAGGCAGATATGGAAAAAGTAGCACTTGATTTAGAAGATCTGCTCCCTGTGCATATTCAGAAGCAAGTCTGCTAAATAAATGACTTAATGGGAGTTTACTGTCTTATTCCTGTTATCACTGCACAACCAAGTAAGCAGACAGTAGCCTGTTTTGTCTCTGTACCATCAAGAAGCAGGTAGTCACTTACAAAGTCCAAATCAGTTACAATGCATAACAGCAGAAAGATGCCAATGAGAGTATAATCTGAACGTGAGGTGCTATATTAATAAATGCCTGGTTTTGATTAGTGAAACCTTTAATCCTGCTAAATGGTGCATGTAAGGCAAAGGACCAGATTAATTTTAGATCCCAGTTGAGCTTAGAGGCCTGAGCTGACCTGACCTGATGAACAGCTGATAAACATAGACAATCACAATGTCATTTTAACAGGATCTGTATGAAAATGAATAGTTCTTTTCTTTGAATGGCTGCTCACAGCTCATCACCAGAAATACAGCTTCAGTTTTATTTTTCATTTCATGTACCAAAGTCAAGAGTGCATGCTTTAAAAGAGAAGCTATACAAATAAGTTCATAATATTAGCACAGTGCAGTATGTCATTAAAAAGATAAGTAATAAGGCTTGGGAATAATATGAACAGCTTGACTTTTCCTGAACTATTACTTAAGAACTTGAAGTGTGAGGTGTGTTAGAGTTAATGAAAGCCACCCTACATGAAATAATGACTAATGTGAGCACCCTGTGCTTTTTTATCAGCACAGTAAAAGCAGAAAATTCATACCACCCATTGACTGATCTCACATCACAATATTTTGATTACTATTAATAGTCACATGTCTCAGGAATCTTAGGGACTCTGGCACATCAGCCCTGCTCCCACTGTGTTCAGTGGCAGAACTAAGACTTCTATAGATTTTAGTAACTACAAAATTTAGCCTTAAATGGTGACCCTAGAAAAAAGGTTATGTGGTTATTTACTGAGTTGTGAGATTACAGTGGCAAAGTCCCTTGGTCTTTAGTCAACTAATTTGCTTATCCCCATTAATTGTAATTAGGGCTATGTGAGAAACGAAGTTTTGGTATTCTATACTTAGAAATAAAGGATTTCTATTTAGAAGAATAGTGTGCTTTTTGTATACAGCACTCATGCACTCACCTATAAAGTGGGAGTTTGAGCTAATCCTCTGATCCTGCAGCTGGAAGGGGGTGCTCGGTAGGTATAAAGCTCTCTGCTAGCAGATCCAAAAAGGATTATAGTCTAAGCATTTGTTATTTTACATTTTCATCTCATGCTGGTAGCTCCTCTCTACCTTTTGTGTTTTACACATTTTATCCTTAACAGCAGGAGTCAACCCCTGTTTTCAACACTGCTGGCTTTCTCATCCTCTTGGTACTTTTGCAGACCTGCAGCTCCCAGTTGTCACCCCAGAGTGCTCCGGTCAGCCTGGGCTGTCAAAGGCCAGCACAGCAAGCAACATGTCCCAGGGCCACGAAGGCACTGACAAGACACGTACTGCCCATCTGCAGTACGGGTGGAAGCAGAGCACAAGCGCACAGCTGTAAGTTAATGATACCCCACCCTCAGAAACTGTGAATGCTTTGTCATGCAGTTAGTCAGGAGTCAGGGACCCAGAATGTAGCAACAGAGGAGACCACAGCAGATGGAGTCCTAGGATGTACTGCATCTCTTACACTTGCATAGTATTTGTTTCTCTACTAGCCAAGCTTGCATATATTCTGTGTGAACAGGTAAGTCTATGCTGAGGGCATTGAAACACTTAGATAAATACAGACCGAGGTACACCTCTGAATGTTTAGGTCTCATGGTGGCTAAGCTATATCCTGCTCCTGCGGCGGGCAGAGGAAGCAAGCAGCCGATTCAATGTGAATGATAGAGCAAGCTTCAACTTTATTGAAAGAAATCACACCTTATATAAGCACTCTACAATAATCATGCATACTACTCACAAATCAATTGGATACATGTAAAAGGCTACATTATAATATCCCAGCCCCTTGTGGCATTTCAGGTATGTCACAACATTTTCCCTCTTCTGGCCTGCCTTTTTTTTCCAAGGTTGTTTACCATCAGACTCAAGGCCATTGTGTACCTCAGTTTCTCTCTTTGTTAACATAACAGTCATTTGTTAGCATAACTGTGCCCTGGGTTTTTTCCTTTGTTTACCTCAGATGGCTGCAGTCAGCTCCTGCAGAGACCTTGCTCTCTGCAAGCCATTCTCCAACATGCTCCCATCCCTGCCTTGCCCTACTGCTGACACACACATGTAGTCCTTTGCTCAGAGACCCTCCCTTAAGTGAAGAACCAAGAAGTACTTGAGAACTGGCTGTCCAAGTGCTGTTTCCTATGTTACAATATCTCACACATTTTATGTTCTGAGGACCTACCACTCTGCAGAGGAGAGAAAAAGGTCTCTTTAAGATAGATATTATTAGACTCCCTTAACAGATAGCAAAATTGAGGTTTGGAAAGGCCACGTATTGCCAAAGTTTACAGGGAAATGGAAGGAAAGCCCTGTGTGTTTTACCAGTAATCAGTCTTAGAGACCCATAATTTGTATAGTCATCTTCTCATTGCATTTACTCTGAGGTAGGTTGATACTCAGAGATTTTAATAGGCAGAATAATAACCACATTTGTGAATATGCCCAAGTATAGCTCAGATTTCCCCAAGTAATGAGCTTTTAAATAACAGATTTTTCCCTTGGGTTTATTTTTTTTTCTGTCCTGTTACTAGGGATGATTCATTTTGTGTGGACTGTGGGAGCTGTAGGCCAGTAGCTAGAGAGCCATGTCACTTCTTAGACAAAGCTTGCATGTTTCTTTTATGTTTAGCTGATTTATTATGGGTTATTCCAAGGTGTCATAGTCTTTCATAATATTTGGAATTATAGTTTATGGCTTTCATTAGGGAAAGCATGCAGTACCACATTTTGTGTCCCTTTATTACACTGAAGAAAGTGCTAACAATAGTGCAGTCTTTCCATAGGGTTGTTTTGTTTTTTTTTCTGAATTCACTACAAATCAGTGTTAAATCTGGGCACCCTTACTATGCACTTCTGTTATTTAAACTGTTTGGAGTTTTCAAATGTTTTTACCTTCACTCTGAATGTTCTGGTTTTGCAGTAATTACCATATGTCCACAATGCATATGTAGTCTCAAACATAAGTCCCTCCTCACATAATTACTTTCTATGTGTGTGTCCTGGTTCAGCTAGGATAGGGTTAAGTTTCCCCAGCAGAGAGGGGAAAGGGATCTCCAGCCGGGTGTCAGGTCCAGCACGGCAGCACGGGAACTTTTTCCTTTGTGGCTTTGGTCATGGGGAGCACACGGCAGGCTGTCTGTAACCATTGTGGTATTTCTCTGTATATCTTTTGTCTTGTTCACTGTTATTGCTGTTTATTGTTGTTATCATTGCTACTGTTGTTGTTCAGATTGTTTATTACACTGTTGTATTAAATTTCTTCTTATTTTAACCCAGGGTTTGTGCCCTACTTGTGTGAGAGGGTGGGGGAGGGACAACGGCAACGTGATCTCCGGTCCTGGCAGGGCCTAAACCAACACAGTGTGGAAATTAAGATTTAAAATTACTAGAATCAATAAAAAGACTTCATGTAAAGCTTTTTTTTTCCAGCCTGCTTGGCTTCATCTAGTGTGTTGCTTAACTTGGGGGAAAAAAGGACTAATTTCCTATTTCTGCTAATTTCACTATTTTCTTATAGCTGATTTTCCTCATTTGTAGAAGAACTTCATTAATGCTATGCATTTTTATTACTTTCCAGGAATCAAGTATCAGCCTCACCAGGCCACATGGACATCCTTAAAGCTCAAGACGTTTCTGTCATCATCAAAGCATATGTGCTTGTGACATCCTTAACACCTCTGCGGGCATTCATTCATTCAACCACCACAGTCTGGCATCCACCCAAGAAGAAGCACTTTTCTGTAAAGGTAAAACATATTATTTCCTAATTCTTCCATCTTTCAGGCAAAGTACAGAGACAGAAAACCATGTAATATCTTTCTTCTCTTTTACCTCTTCTTTATTTGCAGTCCACAGTGCATATTCTCCTAATATAGAGCTTTCATTTCTCAGAACAAGTGGGGTTTGCTTCATGAAGCAGGGAAGAGGTGCCCTCGACAGCAGGGCTTATGGAGGGCCCTGGATTTTCTTGCCTCAGAGCCCATTTTTACTGGTGACATTTGACAACAGTTACAAAGCTGAAGTTTTCTATAAAGCACTGCAGTGGGGGTGCTGTCTTGCAGTAACATCTTTTGCCCGGATATTGACAGTGTTGTAAAAAAAGAAAGTAAATATTTAAAGTCATTTGTTTAGATTTCCTTTTTGGGTTCAGTAAAACAGAATGGAGGAGGGTCAGGGCACTTCTAAATAAGGGGAAGGAAGGATACCATGGAGAGGGTCAGCCTCCCATGGTCTCAGTTTTATGAAGAAGGATGTTTCACATGTGCTTTAATTGGACTAAGTCTGGACATCTCCAAGTGCCTGGAAAGACCCCTCTCTCTCAATATCTAGTTTGCTCAACGGTTCTATGGGTTTCCAGACATACTTTCCTATTCCTTTTTCCTTTCAGCAAGGAACTGTGCTTGCAACACGGCAGCTTTTCATGAGGACCTACTGTTCTGGAGCTGCTCCTTTCCTTTTGAAGGAATAAGGTCACCAAGTAGCAGTGATTTCTTTAGGTCACATAGATCAGCTCCTGCAGCAGTTATCTGAGGATGGCTTTTTTTGGTGTGTGTGTGTGGTTTTTTTGTTGTTGTTGTTTGGTTGGGGATTTTTTACTTTGCCCATGTAGCACTCTTGGAGTAGGAGCAGGTCATGGCTTTGGATCAGCCTGAGTGTTGCAGTGTCGCTGTCAGGACTCTTGATGATGCCAGCCATTTGGTATGTTCTACAATTTTATCACTCTCAAAGTTAAGCGCCTAGTCTAAGCTCATTATCTAATTCTAGTTATTGGAGAAACAGACTCCTCTAGAGAACAAATCATCCCACCCAATTTAGACACTAATTTTGGAAGGAAATTAATTTCCTGCTAAAAGTGTCTGCTTTCTTCCATGGACTATGACATTCTTTGAGAACATGACAAATTCAGGATTGCCAAAATTAGGTGAGATTAATCTAATTTTCTTTCTTTTTCATAATTCTTTTTCTTTCTCCCCTTGGAAGCTATGGAAGCCCACTGAGATACATTATTTTGCCATCTATTTTCTTCTATTTACATTTAGGAAGACTAAAGGTCACTAACTTTCAAACCTTGGGGTTCAGTTTTGGTTTATGTTTATTAAAATAGCACAATATCCAGCAGCATCACTATTGCAGCTGAAGTAGGGACCACTTTAAAGTCTAGTAGTTATTAGTAATTGTGATATGGCTCTGTAAAATAATTCCCACTGAGGTAAGTCTGCTGAACGAGGTGCCAGCCAGCATTTACAGAGCACTTTGGCAGCTGAAGAAACAATAAAAGTGATAGATAGAAGCAGCAGCACATCTATAGTAATTCCAATCTGGTTACTGCTGCTGTGGTGTTATATCTTCCACAGCTTTAGGCAGACTTGTCAAAATGAGAAGAAATAAAAAATAGGCACCACAGCAAGCACATTTGTAGCAATGTATAGATTGAAATGCAAATTAAAAAAAAATGATGGAAAGTGGGGTGTATAAGACCGTCTCTTGGCATAAACAGTGTGTCCTGTAAAGAACCTGGGAGGAGTCAGGGAGTCTTCAGGAGAAATGAGACACTGGGAATTCATGGAGTGGCCAGAAAGCACTACTGGGAAAGTCAAAAAAGAGCCTTCTGTGCTTGGTGCAGAAGCATCAGGCAGGAGATCATCAGTCAGAAAACAATACTTGGGAGAAGGTTTGGATTCAGCCTTTGATATCCTTTGGAATGAGATTGCAACAAATATCTCATAAACTTCATGGAACCATCACCTGTTGCTAGTGGGACATATGATGCCAGCAGAGAGATCTTCTCTCCCAAAGTAGCCAGTGGAGCTGCGTGTGTTTGTACCAGCCAAGGAACCAGGTCCAGAAAGCTCCTAAATTTCTGCCAACTCTATTGTGTAGGAAGGAAAATTGCTTCTTATGTTGTGAAGATCCAATAAAAACATAAAGGATCTCTAAGACTTGTTCTCCTACTGATTGACATCAGTGTCACTTGGGACTGACCATGCCTATAGAGGAGACTTTGATCTTGAAAAATTTGCTGCTGTTTGATGTGCTTTTCCCCAAAAGCAGCTGACTGCTTTTTTTTGTTTGTTTGGTTTTTTGTTTTTGTTTTGGTTTTTTTTTTTGTTTGTTTGTTTTTTTGGGTTTTTTTTAATGAATAGATGAGAATAATTTTAATCTGCTGAATTGCCATCATAGATGTGCTGCTTTCAGTAACATTGCACAATAATTTAGAGACCTCCTCAGTGTATAGGCTTCTGGTCAGCAAATTTTTTCATACCAATATAATTAAACTATTAGCAATGAGAAATGAATCCACCAATTGTGGTTAACTTGGTTATAACATTATTACTACAAAGTCAGTATGTTAAGTTTAAAATTTGATCCCCTATGTACAACCCTTTATGGTTGCTAGAAGCAACCAGAATGTGGTGTATATATATATATGAAGGAGAGATTTTTAAAAAGACTGGAGGTAGGGTACCAGATGATATCACATGATTAAGAGAAACTCTGTAAAGAAGAAACAGGAGTTTAATGAATTAAACAATACTTCATTCCCCACTGTTTCTTTGCTAGTAAACTATTACAAATGATTTTTACAACTCATATTTACTTAGCCTAATCATAATGGCAAGGCTTCAGAATGACTCCTTGAATAAGCATTAGCCAAATGGCAGTTCAGGAAGAGTTCAAGTGTGTTTTGCTCACCAGCTGCCAGGTTTTCTCTAGATTATCCATATTTGAGTATCTCAGTTCAGAAAGCAAAAGGGGGTAAATCCTGAGCTGGCATGAAGATTTTGTGTGTAGTCAAGGGGTGGCAAAAGTGTGACTCTAGATTTGGGCCCTGATTGGGAAGATGCAGGAGATGCAGGGGAGAGAATGGCTTTCTGCCACACAAATGTTTTGATATGAGACTTGCGTAATAGCCTTATTTCCTTGAGGAAATTTGGAAACCCCTTATTTAGACCATCTGTGCGTTGAAAAAATAATAATAAAAGAGAAGCTTTGCATTTTGCATATGGTACTAATTAAGGGATGGGTCTCTGTAAATGTATGCAATAATTCCCTCCATGTTAATCAACATTATTCATGTGTATGGAGCAGAAGGCTGACCCCTGAATAATTTTCTGTTTTATATAAACTGGTGTGCAAAACAGTCATTTATGTTTAATTATCTCAAGGTTTAACACACTGTGAATTGTTTCCTTTGCCCTGCCATTAACCTTTCCCAACTTGGACCCAATTCTTAATGAAGGGATGCACTTTTGTAGACCGTAGCGGTGCCACATCCTGAGTCACCTGGGAGGGCTCTTCTCTGCTGTTGGCAGCTTCCCACAGCCCCCAGTCTGGTTCACCGTCCCTCTGCACATCCAAAATAGACAGTTAGGTGCCTTCGGCATTTGAATTCCTTGCCTTGCATAACCCTTGATACCCTCAACTGAAACTATGGTATTAAGTGATTTTCCAGTTGTGCAGTGAAGTAAAAGTAATTTATTAAAGCAGTTTGGTGTTAAGCTTGTTAATTATTGCTGAAATTCTCTCTCTGTGTATTAAGCATTTGGAAACTTGAGTAAAGAGAAATATTTTTTTACACGTAACATACATGCAAATAAAACTGGACCCTCACCTACCCAGGAAAACATCTTTTAATATGACTGAACACTGTGACAATTAGGTTGCAGTATTGCCCTCAAGTGGCCAGTTTTGATACTACGTCAAGTAATAGCCACGGACAACGTGAGTTAAGAGTGCAAACATACATGCAGATAAAGAGCAAAATACTTAGGAAGAGCAGAAAAGCTCGGGATTGTTTTCCTTTGTTTTATTTTTGAATTCTTGCCCTGTCACTTAGCAGAGCATATACAAAATAAAGTTACCATCAACTCTTAATCAATTAGATTGCAGGGTTATTTGGGAATACAATTAAATTAAAACCAAATAATTCTCCATTAGGTTCTGTGAGAACTTAGCATATGCATTTCACTGTTCTTGAAAGTAGCCTGTATAGAGAATCAAATACTGTAATGCTCCTCTTCCTGGGAGACTGAGCATAACATAAATGCCATCTCTGTTTTCTGTCCTCATAGTGTCTAGAGCCCTATCACTTGTCTTTTCACTGATATAAGAATGAAAGTCTGTCTGGACTCAGGGAGATCAAAGACACGCTTAGTCTGACATTCTGTTTCTGGCAAGAACCAGGCAAGAAAGCATCATGAAACCATGTAACAGGACAAGCATAAAGCGATACTCCTCCTTAGGCAGACCATAGCTGTCTCTGGTAACCTGCAAGGTTAGAAACACAAAACTGGAAATGGAATATATCTCTTTATTTTTAATAAGCTGCAGGGGACTTTTATGCCATGCAGTTCTCTACTAGATTTTTTAATCCATTAATGCTTTTGGTCTTCCCAGTGTCTTGCAGCCATGTGACTCTACAGATTATTTATGTGTTGCTTGAGAAAGAATATTTGTTTGCTTTAAAGCTTGTACCTAATTACTTAATTTCATGTTCTTAATTCTTGTTTTAAGAGAAAGAATGAGTAATTCTTCATTTTGTACCTTCTCCATGTCTGTGACAATCTGTCATGCAATGCATAAATAAAGTTAAAATTCTTCCTGGAGTTCTTTTCTGCTCTTCTCATTATGAACATCTAGCTAGTAAGAGCTCTAGACTGATTAATCTTTAATAACACGTGGGTATGCCATGAGTAAATCTTTACACCGTTATGCAGGTGCTTAGCTCTCTGCTTTTCTCCTGATCCACAGATCCTCTTGCTCTGGCTGTTCAATCCAGGCGGCTCTGTAAGCATGCCCCTCTGTGGCTCCCAACTTTCCCAGACCTACCTCCCATTATCCTGATTCTTCTCATCTTTCCCTTTTTGCCTTCCAGCCTTCTTTATTCAAGCTGATCCACTTCGCTCCTCACAGCAAGCTGGGAAATGCTGTTAGTAAATCACATTTATTTTTCCACTAAGAAGTTGATGCTGAGTGGGGAAACCACTCTTAGTTCAGTCTCAAAGGACCTAATTTAGTGTTTGCTGAAGCTGATGAGCAGCGTTTTGTCTTTGGACTTAGTCTTAAGGATCTTTAGAGGAAACTTTTCCATGAAAATAAGTTATAAAAGTGTTAAGGGACAAGAAGGGGTTTTATCCTTAAGTATTAAATAACATCCCTTTAAAAAATCCTCTGTAAAGAAAAAAAATATACCTAAGTGGGAGATTTACTGTATGAAATATCTGAATAATACCGTGGTTTCCCCCTTCATCAAGTGCCATGTTAGAGCTGCAGTGAAATGACACATTGTAACAGTAAATCAGGGGTTGAACGAACAGACCTACCTGAAGCTAAGACTATAAACTTTTGATAAATTACTTCACTGATTTTTATGCATTCTGGAACCATTGTTTTGATTATGGGTACATTTTTCTCCCATTACATGTCTTACAATTTTTTCTGTTTGCTGTGATCAGTGAAAAGGTCTGCCTGTGCAAGCAGGCAGTATAGGAAATAGCTTCGTTGCAAAATATGTTTTTTCTGGCCACCTATGTGGAATCAGTCTGTATTCTTGCAGACATCTTAGGTATTTAAATACCTCAAAAGATATAGTAGAAGAGACTCTTGTTTTTGTGTAAAAGAGTATTTTTGTGTCTATGAATGACTACTCACACCCAAAAATATTTGGACTTGTTGAAGAACTATCACCAAATATAGATCCAGTAAGAAGAATGTATGTACAAAAAAGAACTGAGAGTACAGAGCCTATACTGAAAGTTATCAGAGATTGATTGAGTTGTTTCAAGTGAAAACATCCTCAGCTATTTTAAAGGAGAGCCAGTTACGTTAAGCTTTATGAGACCTTGCAGATCCAATGGATCAGAAAGAGTGCAACAGCTCCAATGCATAGCAAAACAACCTGGAGAGGACAGCCTTCGTTACTTCAGAAAGGGTAATTTCTTGAAACCAAAGGTCATACTTTGGTTCTTCAGATGAGAACCTTGCTTTCAGATATGATCCTGTTAACTTTGCCAGCCATCTACTTTTGAAGGCTACAACTAGGAACCAGGAAGGTCCTTTTAAATTGTATTCATGCAAATCCTGTAAAGTATGATGCACCATATCCCAAAACCTAAACCTCAAAATTACACTCAATTACTCAGTAGTCCCAATGGCTCCTTATCTTCCACCTCCTTGCCTCTTGGGTAAGTTCAGAGTTAGCTACACCCCCGAAGTCTCTCTCCCTGCTGCAAATATTCATGCTGCTTTTATATTGTTACCCAAGCTAACTACTTCCTTGTTTCAAAAGTCACTTTGTAATTTCCTGGTTACTGTTTAACCTCACTAAAAGCCTTCCTCTTTATCGTGATAAGGTTGGAACAAACATCCTCCCAGTTAGTTTTGTGTATTCCCAGCACACAGGTTTTGTTGTCCATGGGTGGGCTGTGTGAGTACTCCAGTGGTATATCATAGAATAGTTTGGGTTTGAAGGAACCTTAAAGATCATCCAGTTCCAACTCCCTGTCATGGGCAGGGACACCTTCCACTAGCCCAGGTTGCTCAAAGCCCCGTCCAGCCTGGCCTTGAACAATGCCAGGAGGGGGCAGACACAGCTTCTCTGGGCAACCTGTGCCAGTGCCTCACCACCTTCACAGTAAAGGATTTCTTCCTTACATCTAATCTAAATCTACCCTCTTTTAGTTTATAGCCATTACCCCTCATCATATCACCACACTCCCTGACAGAGTCCCTCCACACTTTTCCTGTCAGTCCCCTTTAAGTACTGGAAGGCCGCTACAGGGTCTCCCCAGAGCCTTCTCTTCTCAGGCTGAACAGCCACAAGGGAGGTGCTACAGCCCCTTGATCATCTTCTTGGCCCTTCTCTGGACTTGTTCAAGAAGTTCCATGTTCTTCTATGTTGGGGGCCCCAGAGTTGAACACAACACTGAAGGTGGGGTCTCACAAGGGTGGAGTGGAGGGGCAGAATCACCTCCCTCGACCTGCTGGCCACAATTCTCTTGATGCAGCCCAGGATACAGTTGGC
This sequence comes from Athene cunicularia, assembly GCF_003259725.1. Classification (NCBI taxonomy): domain Eukaryota; kingdom Metazoa; phylum Chordata; class Aves; order Strigiformes; family Strigidae; genus Athene; species Athene cunicularia. The sequence goes on from NW_020799092.1 coordinate 57,671,050, forward strand.
TTTCTGGGCTGCAAGCACACATCCATTAACACCCTCAAGCCCTCCTCTGCAGGGCTGCTCTCAATCCACTCATCGCCCAGCCTGTATTTGTGCTTGGGATTGCCCTGACCCATGCGCAGGACTTTGCACAGGCGCACCTCTCAAGCTTGTCCAGGTCCCTCTGGATGGCACATCTCTTCCCTCCAGCAGGTCAACCACACCACACAGCTTGGTGTTATCAGCAAACTTGCTGAGGGTGTCCCTGTCATCAACAAAGATGTTAAACAGCACTGGTCCCAGTACCAACCCCTGAGGAGCACCAGTTGTCACTGGTCTCCACTTGGACATTGAGCTGTTAACCGCAACTCCTTGACTGTAACCATCCAGCCAATTCCTTATCCTCTGAGTGGTCCATCCATCAAATCCATGTCTCTCCAATTCAGAGACAAGGATGTCGTGCAGGACAGTGTCAAATGCTTTGTACAAGTCCATCTAGATGACGTCAGTTGCTCTTCCCTTATCCACCAATGCTGTAACCCCATCGTAGAAGGCCACCAAATTTGCCAGGCACAATCTGCACTTAGTAAAGTCATGTTGGCTGTCACCAATCACCTCCCTATTTTCCATGTGCCCTAGCATAGTTTACAGGAGGATCTGCTCCATGATCTTGCCAGGCACAGGGGTAAGAGTGACTGGCCTGTAGTTCCACGTGTCTTCCTTTTTTCCCTTTTTAAAAATGGGTTATGTTTCCCTTTTTCCAATCAGTGGGAACTTCACTGGACTGTCACGACTTCTCAAATATAATGGATAATGAATGGCCTAGCCATTTCATCTGCCAGTTCCCCCAAAACCCGTGGATGCATCTCATCAAGTCCCATGGGCTTGTGTACCTTTAGGTTCTTCAGATGGCCTCAAACCTGATCTTCTCCTACAGTGGACAGTTCTTCATTCTCACAGTCCCTGCATTTGCCTTCTGCGTCTTGGGTGGTCTGACTGGAGCCCTTGCCAGTGAAGGCTGAGACAAAAATTCATTGAGTACCTCAGCCTTCTCCATATCCCAGGTGAGCAGGTAGCCCATTTCCTTCTGAAGAAGGCCCATATTTTCCCTCATTTTCCTTTTATGACCAATGTACCTATAGAAGCTTTCCATGTTGCTGTTGATGTCCCTGGCCAGATTTAATTCTATCAGGGCTTTAGTTTTCCTAACCTGATCTCTGGCTGCTCAGACAGTTTCTCTCTGTTCCTCCCAGACTATCTGTCCTTGCTTCCACACTCTGTAGGCTTCCTTTCTGTGTTCAAGCTTGTCCAGGAGCATCTTTTTCATCTATGCAGGCCTCCTGGCATTTTTACCTGACATCCTCTTTGTCGGGATGCATCACTCCTGAGCATAGAGGTGATGATCCTGATATATTAGCCAACTTTCTTTGGCCACTCTTCCCTGTGCTATTCTACCAAGCAGATCCCTGAAGGGGCCAAAGTCTGCTCTCCTGAAGTCCAGGGTAGTGAGGTTACTCTGTGCCCTCCTCACTGTCCTAAGGATCTTGAACTCCACCATTTCATGGTCACCGCAGCCAAGGCTTCCCTTGAGCTTCACATTCCCCACCTCCTTGTTGGTGAGAACAAGGTCCAGCATAACACGTCTGCTTGTTGGCTCCTCTATCACTTGGAGTTTATCATCAATGCCCTCCAGGAACCTCCGGGATTGCTTACGTCTTGCCTTGTCCCTCCAACAGATACTGGAATGGTTGAAGTCCCCCATGAGGACCAGGGCCTGTGAAGTTGAGGCTGCTCATGTCTGCCTGTAGAGGCCCTGATTTGCTTGTTTGTCCTGGCCTACAGCAGACAGCCATTATACTGTCACCTCTACCAGTCCTCTCTTTAATCCTAACCTGTAAACTCTCAGTCAGCTCCTGATCCATCCCCAGGCGGAGCTCCATGCACCTCAGCTGGTCGCTGGCACAGAGGGTGACACCCCCTCCTTGTCTCCCCTCAGAAAGATTGTTCCAGCTTGTTTTTATACTCTTTCTCAGGGCAATCCTCAGCTGATCATTCAGCTGGCTGCCCCAGCATCTCTCCTAAGAAATTAATTTGCAGAAAAATTGCCAGAGGAAAATCCTCTCAAGGCAATTACTACAGTCACCATAACATCCAGCACTGTGGGTGCCACACTCTTCCATTCTCCTTGAGTCCCCATGACTTTGTGCATGAAGCTTGCAAATCAGAATTCTTTTGTCAATTAAATCACATTCTTTTCAGTGTGTCAGGTCTTTAATTGATGATTCAGTGCATTTTTGAGGTACCGTATGGATACATATCACTGAGATTATAAACCTTATTTTAATGACTGCAGATTTTAAAAAGTGCATGTCAAAGCGGGTAGACAGAAAGCATTGTAAAATTATTATTGAGTTAGCCAATTATTTTTTTTTTTTCCCCCAGTGGCTTATCCTAAAGCAAAAGGTCAATAAGTTAAAATTAATTTTAAGAATATTTCTAGGTCATTCTGCCTTTACAGGAAATGTGTGTTTGATCCATGTAATTGACTGCATTTACATGCTTGTGTAAGACTTTACATAAATATGTGGAACATACCTCCAACTGTATGCATCCAGCATATGGATAAATGTCTTCAAACTCATGAGAAGGTTTGCAATTCTGTATATAATGGTGTCATTGTATAAAACATGTGCATGTCTGCATTAAGTTTTACAGCCTATTAAAATATAATACCTATTCCTCTGCTTAAAAATTTGCCACCCAGAGGTCAGCTTTCTCCCAGACTAAATTCCTGTGATTGCCACCATTTTTTCCTATTCTGTTCTCTTTTTACTATTCAATTCTGCTTTTAATCATGCTCAATCAGTAATGAGATTGAATCTTGCCGGACAAGTAGTCTGTTTTCTTTGAAGGTGAGAGAACCAGCATCGGTGGTGATCATCTGAAGAAACATTCAACTCAGTCACTAGTATTTTGCGGTTGAACACAGATATTTATATATCTTGGTTGGGCACACTCAGAAGAACCTGAGGTTGCTGCAGGTTTTCACACTTTATCACCCCTAATCCATACAGTTCACATGTTCCCTATCAGTTGATGAGAATCCTGTAGAATCTGTAGGAGTCAAACCTAACCTGGACTTGTTTAAATAGGATTTTTTTCATTAATTGGAATTTAATGTAAAGTGTTGTCTCTTGCCTCTGTTGGTTCTGAACCAGCCTGACTAAATACTTATGTTCAGTTATTGGCTTAAAATAAACATTGTCCTAAAACCTGTTATCCCCTAATGAGAACCGATTGAGCGGTTTCTTTTCTAGTCTGGCTAGAGAGAGCTGTAACTAAAATGCAATTCCTTGGAGAAGCCAGTTTTATTTTAATGTTTGTTGTGTTGGGAACAGCTGGCTATTACAGCCACCAGTGTACTCTGAGTGCAAATAGGGCAAATCAGCCTGTCTTTCATCAGTTCTTACTAGAAATATATGCACTGTGTCTCTTTGTGTTGAGATGATGAGGAATTGATTTATGGTGAGGAGCAAATGAACTAATGGGGCTTTTTCTGTCCCTCTTGCCATTCCTTCCAATAATCCTTATCTCTCCTTATAAAATTCTGAATCTCCTTAAGTTCCCTGTACAGCAAAATAACACAGCTTCTGACTTAGCCCCTCAATACCCACTGTAGTTTTAAGAACTTAGAGAAAAGGCGCAAGCTGGTGTAGCAGGAATATAAGTCTTGTACAGGATCCAGCAGAGATACTGGAAATCGTTGTCAAAGTGTGCTGAAGAACCACCATGTAGTCCCACTTTGGTGACATGAGTCTTCATTTTAAATTTTTTGTTTTATATGGTCTTCATTTTAATTTTTTAATTTTATATGAACAGTTTAACTGGTTTTGGCTTGAGTAAGGGATTGAAATGGGACAATTTCACTCAGAGGTGAATCTAGATCAGAATTGAAAAATGTACATCTTCTTGTTCTTAATCTTTGTACTACTCTGTGGGAGAAACACAGCTTTGGTGATCTTAGACTTTGGGAGACACTGACTCCCTCTCAGTCTGTTGTGGCAATGAAATGATCTGAGGATTTGCATAATCTCTTTCTAAATAGCAGTTCCAGTGCTCTTTTGCTCTAGAGACCCATAGAATTGTAATACACATGGAAAACTTTCTACAGCATAAAAATACAGTGTGATGTAATTCAAGATTTCGACATGATACAAATATCCAAAGGGCAGGGTTGAGGCTGTATGTGCAGCCTTTACTTTGCAATTTCCTGGCAGTCAGAGGTTTAATTTTTATAACTTTAGTCATATATACTGTTGTCATTTTTTTCCTACTGGCAATTCAATTAGCTTTATCAGAAAGAGGATAAAAAGTCCCAGGCACTGCAAAACTTCAGGCCAGATCTGTGAGTGGAAGACATTTGTTTTAGAAGGAAAGACTTGTTAGAATAAAACCAGAGGTGATAAGAACAGGTGAACAGGCGGACCAACTTCCTACGCACCAGTCATTTACCAGCAAACAGAATAGAGTTACTGAAAATGAGGAGTGTTAAAAGCAAAGGAGGATCAGTGTTAGCTACATACCTGAGTCTTCCCACAGCTGGCTGTAGGCAATGATACAGGTTTTTTTGAGAAGGGAAGGGGAAAGTGCTTATTACATTTAACTGCAATATGATGCCTGAAGAAACTGAAATCATGTCAATGCAGAGCAGTGTGCTTGACTGCATTCATGCTCACAAAGGAATGCTTCAACACTGTCTAGAAAACTCAAGGGAGTAGAGTGAACAGAAGTATGTTGTAAAATCTGGTGTCAGCACAAGGAATACATCATAACACATCACCAATAACTAGTGGTGTGCCTCAGGTATCCCTACTGGGTCCACTCCTGTTCAACACCTTTGTTAAATATCTGGATGATGGGACAGAGTGCACACCCTTATGAAGGGTTGTGCTGCCATTCAGAGGGACCTCGACAGACTGGAGAAATGGCTGACAGGAACCTCATGAAGTTCCAGGGAAAATGCAAAGTCCAGTACCTGGGAAGAAACAACCCCAGACACTGGTACATGCTGAAGGTGAATAAGCTGGAAAGCAGTTTTGCAGGAAAGGACCTGGGAGTCCTGATGGACACCAAGTTGACCATCAGTCAGTCAGCAATCTGCCCTTGTGGTATACCTGGCGTATCATGTCCAGTTCTGGACTCTCCAGTGCAAGAGGGATGTGGAGAGAGTCCAGCAGAGGGCGAGTAGATGACTAGGACTGGAGCATTACTTATTTGAGGAAAGGCTGAGGGATCTGGGACTGTTTAGCCTGGAGAAGATTCTCAGGGGCTCAGGGGGATCCCATCAATGTGTACGGATATCTGAAGGGAGGCTGTAAAGAAGACAAAGTACTTTTTTTACTATATAAATGTATCTGTTTAGTAATACAGTACTACTAAATTATCTAATAGTTTTATGTAGTTCAGACATTAATTGGGTTCTGTGCCATGTGGTAATTCTAATGGAAATGTGGTTCAAAGACAGCCTTTACTTACTACAGAGGACTCTGATGCAACAACACTTGCCTGTGTCCCCCTCTTCACTGGGGCTCTGTGTTGTTCCAGTTGTTTCCCTGAATCTCTATCTGAAGTGATGATATCAGTGAATTTCTATGAGTGATGACAGTAGTGTGCAGGCCAGTGAATATGCCACTGGAAGGATTCACAAGTCTAAAAACTTCAGGGTGTGCAAGAGTTCAGTCAAAACACAGGCTGCAGTGGATGATCATTTCTTCAACATTTTTTTCTGTATTCTATTTAAATCTTGTTAACCTGAGGTAAGGATTTGTAGTCAAGGTCAAGTGAGATAGCCCTTGACACAGTATGGTAACAAGAGAAAAGGCTTTTACTTTGAGTGTGCTATTACCTATTGCTGAAGAAATAGGTGTATGGGATTTCCATTGCCTAGAACCTGTTGACAATAAAAGGTTTTATGAAAATAACTTAGACTGCGAGCATTGTTTTTTAAAACCATTAATATAGATTTTATTTCACATATACTTATTTGTAAAGAAAAAGTTATTCTCTGCCAGTATGGAGCTGTTCATGCCACTTTCCCATGCAAATGAATGAGAAATGAAGTTGACATTGTAAGGCAATTTTTACTTCTACCAGCCATTTAATTTATGATCTTAAGCACTGATTTACTGTAAATGTTAAAAAAATATGTAATATCTTCACAGCTGCAAAGGTTTTTCGAGATATTCTTCAAGAGCAGTTCTCCCCAACAAGCCTTCAACAACATGAAGGAAGCTATAAGCAAACTTCTACTTATAACTGAGGTCTTCAGTGAATCATCTGCCTCAGGACCAAATTCTTTCAATCAGTAAGTGACTTGCAGTAGTCATTGCTACGCTGTTGTCAGGATAGCTCCCTAGAACAGAAAAAAAAAAGAAATGTAGAGGATACAAGGCTCCTAAAATAAAAAAATCCTCTCTATTTCATACTTCTTTATAAAGTGAGGACATGCTGCATTTAGGGAGTAAAACTCTTCAATACCCACAGTGTTTCTAGTTTGTGAAAAGGTTATGATGCATACCTAGGACCAGATGCTGTATCCTGATGAAGTGTTTCAGGCAGAACTAATGAACAGAAATCACTCACGACTGGACAAGTACTAACATATATAAAGCTATATTTCCCTTCAGTGAGCCTTCTGTCATATGTCAAATATTTAATGTTAGAGTAGCCCAGATGGTTCAGGGCTAGCTGTGGCAGGCAATCTGAAAAAGAGACACTGTAGAATACTTTATGACATGTACCTTATGAAATATACCTAGGCAGCAGCAGTCACATTTCTATGGCTGTTAAATCATTGTAATTGGTTCTATTAGAGTGTTACTGTTCTCACACATAAATCAACCTTTATTATGTAATATTTGTATAAATTGAAATTAATATCTGTTCTATATATGTTGTGTCACATATCTGACATTTTTATGATAAATACTAAATAGGTTACTATTTATTACATTTGTATGTTTTATAAAGCTAGTTGAGAACCCAGGTGTTTTAGTAGCAGTAATATAAAGCTCATTATTTGACTTACGTAAGTTGGGAATAAAGCTTACTTTGTGAGTGGAGAGGGTAGTGAGGAGGGGAAGAGTGTAACAGGGCTGGAGCTATTTTGATAGTGGTCCAAACTGTAATATTTTTTTACCAGTGGGATGGATATCTCTTGTTTATGTAACCCAAGACTTGCTAAGTGCTCCTGGCCCATGCCTTCAGACATTCCCATTGTTGCAGCCATTTACCTCCAGTGAGCCCAGAGAGTTTCTCCATCTATTGCCCTCCAAATGTCTTCAAAGCTTTTGCAGGACCTCATTCTCATCAAAAGGCATTTCCTCCTCCAGCATAGTTCACCTCCCTCATTGATTTAAAGGTCAGCCATATAAATACACTTTAGTATAGCACTGTTTTCATCAACTCACAATCTGACTCCATGCAGTTGGCTCTTCTTAAGAAATTTTTTTTAGTCTGTATGACATGCTGTAACTTGACCTATGTGTGTATGTTCTTGTGTGTGTTATCTGGACCTGTGTGTGTATCTCATTGTAGCATATATAGGTACATGGTTCAGTGGTGGACTTGGCAGTGTTAGGTTTATGGTTGGACTGGATGATCTTAATGGTCTTTTCCAACCTGAATGAATCTTGATTCTATGTTTCACAACAGTGGCTAACCTCGCTGAATCTGATTCCTGTTACATTGTATTTCAGATGCAGTCAATGTTTTCAAATGCTAACCTTTGACATTGGATTCGGCACCTCCATATACCCTGTAGTTCTTGAGGTGAGAAAATTACACAGATTATTGCTTGACCCCCAAAAAATTTACACCAAAAAGAACACATCAGGGAAACATCTTTAATAGGTACCTGTAAAAATACATTAATGTTAATTTTGCCTAAAAGTGGAGAGTTGCTGTGGGTGAAATCAGTTTTTAAAGGACAGAGCTACTGTCATGAAGCTCACTACACCATTGAAGTGTGGAAGCCTTTCAGTTTTAGCGTGAAAGGACTACCACCCCAACTGAATATCAGGGAAACAAAATCCAGAGGAAGCACTGCAGGAAAGTAGAGTTAGATATTAACTGTGCCAGAACAAAGATGAAGGGAGAAAGTTAAAATACCACAACTGGCTTATAATACAAATTAAAGTTCTCCTTGAGTTGTATGGTACTTCTTCAGTTCATGACCTGCTTTGACTTCCACTGTGCTGCCTTCTTCTTGGATGGTCCTCAAAGCTCTCGAAGCGAGAAATGTGACTTGCAGCATAAACTCCTTGTGCCAGTTTTGTACTGCTCCTGCCTCAGAACAGTCTGGCCAGATATGAAAACTATACTGCTTTCCAGTTGCTTCTCATTACCCCTGCATATACATATGATTATATATATATAGGTATATAAAATCTTTGTCCATGTTTATGATACACAAAAGGCAAAAAAAAAAAAAAAAAAAAAAAAGTAAATATATCCTGGGAAATTACAGGAGAAGACTTTTAAAATTAATCCTCAATTAAAATCTGTTCAAGTTTCTAGTAACAACAGTGTAGTCAATCTGTCCATCCTTCACAGAAAAAATAATCCTTTATACACAAAGGAAAAATGAACATATAAAAGAAAGTTTTCACAATTTAAAAAATCCATGAAGACAGTATCCTTAATTAGCCTAGCAAGGTTCGTTGGCTAGTATAAGAGATGTGATGTCATAGCAATTAAATAATTGAATACCAGGCTGTTAAAAATTCTACCAGGAGCTGCTTGAAAAACTAAACGTAAAGCATAATGTTTACCTACCTGTATAGTAGTCTCAACCATCAGCCATGATCCATAAATGTATAGTAAATAAGTAGGATTTAATAGTTTCTCATGAAAATACAAATTACTCTAAAAAACAACCGTTGATAATTACTATGACATTTAACTTTAAATAGTATCCCTTGAAAAGTGTAATATGCACACACACCATGCAGCTTGAAGTTATGTTTGTTCATGTTAAAATACAAATTTATCCATGTTTTATAAACATTAGTTTATTCATTGTGTTTCTATATTGCAAAACTTATATTTCATGTGTAGTAACTTCTAAATACCTGAGTTTTGCAAGAGTTATGTTAATATAGAAGCCGACAATTTTAAAAATCAAATTTCAAATCAAACATAAAAAAAAAGCTCACAAGAGACTGAAATGTTGTACTCTATCCACTGGAGGTCAGCAAACATTGTGGTGTGTAGTTCTGACAGAAAACGTGGTACAGCATCTGTTATATTATAGTCCTGTCTTTTATTAGTGTTATGACTTTTTTTTTTTTTTTTTTTTTTTTTTTTTTTTTTTTTGATAAATAGTTCTAGTTTGGTATATGTGTTTATGAGAAGACTGGGCTTGATATTCAAACTGTAAATTCTTACATTGTTTTCCAACAGGTTCATGACAAGTTTGACTTTCAGGATGACGATGAATCAAATATTCAGGACCAAACTTTCAAAGAATTTCTTTTTGAAGATACGTTTAAATTTCTCTTATCTAATGAATCCTCAACATCCAGTTTCATAGAAGCTTTACAAAAAATACATGGATCAGATGTGAGCAAGGTCATTCATTCCACCTTTTTCTTAGTATTAACTGTTTGAAAACATTTTATATTAAATTGTATGCCTTTCTGAAACTGCTAGTGCCAACTTATAGAATGAAGGATTTATTTAATCAAAAGTATCTGTTACTTTAAAGTTACTTTAAAGTACTGTATTATGTTTAAAACTTTTATGTTATTATGTTTTAAAACATTTTTAATGGTCTTTTCTAATTTACAGTTTTGTGTGTTTTCATAAGCCTAGAACTGATTAACTCAGTAGATTCATGAGCATCAAAATTAAGTTTTGTTTCCTATAATTCCATGTCTTATTCTGAATGCAAGATCCAATTACATTTTTTTGCATTTATAGGATCTGTATAAAGTTTGCATCACTAGTGAAAATTATTTCTGACAAGCTGAAATCTCCTTTATCAGTATTTCTCTCAGTCTGGGCACTTTTAAGGGTGCGTTTCTGAGGAGTCCCCTGCAAGACTTACAGGACTAAATTATCCATGTGACTTCTGCCTCTCAGAGAGGTGTGACTAAAACCAGGTCATGGGTTCTAAATTTATCACAGGATAGAGTAGGAAGCCACTGACATATGCACATATATGATATGATTACCTAAGTCGGTGTTCTGTAGGAGACCAGACCACATTTCAAATTATCCACTTCAATGTCTATACTTTATGCAGTCTGTGCCCATGGTAGTTTCTATGGGTACTTTTCTACACAAAGCTATTGCACAGTCTACTTTATTCTAGACTGAGAAGTGGGAAGAGCTATCAAGGAGTTGGCTGGACATGGCTTTGGATGAGGCTAGGGCAAGTTGAGAGCTGCTGTAACTTGTTTCTTTGATCACCAAAGGGATTGGGGTCTAATGAAAGCACTCTGCTTTCCATATGATCTCACCAGAATATTCTCCCCTTTCCTTCATAGGGTGGAACTTACCACAGAGAAGATGAGCAATGTTTGTCTTTAGAAGAGATAAATTCAATGATTACTTTCATAAAGGAGCTGAAGAATCTGGGACAATTTGAGCTGGTAAAATAAACAGGGTTTTGTTGTGTTAGATACGTATTTATGTAAACCTCTTAACGTTTCTCCATTACCATTCTTTGCTGTCTCTGGCATATGTATTAGGCTGGATGAACAGGAAAGCAGGGAGGTAGAGGTTATGCTGATTTTATTTTGGAGGATTTTTGAAATTTAAATTAAAAAATATAAAGAAATAGAGAATTTGAGTAGAGAATTAATTGAAAAGAACAGCTAAAGCAGAAACAGAGACCAGAAAATAGAATGAAAGGAAAAGGAGGAATATTATGTAAATGACTAATGAGTTGGTAAGAAAATAGAATGATAGAGAAGCAAAACAGGCGTGAATTTATGAACTGGAGACAGTACAACACTGAGTTCATGACCAGAGAATAAATATAGATGAAAAAGTGGCCAAAAAAGCAGGTGGAATATGTGTCTTCTACACACTTCAAGTGAGTTCATTTTTGGAGAATAGGGATGGAGGAGTAACAGTGTCTGTGAATAGGCATGGCAGTTAAGGAGAGATATGACAAGTATTGGAGAAATAAAAGATCTGCAACTGGATCTTTGTTCAGAAAGTCTGTATGAAATCAGGTTTTCTTCTAGACCTGCTAGATGAGTTGGAGACTGATGAGACTTTCTGAAGAGGGATTGACCTGAATAGATCTGGAAGTCAAATCAGTGGCAAAAGAATTAGACTTCCATGTCAGTACTAGTAATCCTGATTTGCAAGACTGGGCAAGATGGTCATTTTCTATAACATGTGGGAAATAGCATTAAGATACATGCATCTATATTCTATATACACTGTCTTCTCACTTCTCACTTTTTTTCATTTTACAAATATTGTAATGTGTAGTCTCTAATCATTGTCTCTCTTCTCAGCTTTTCCCTTCTGCTGCACCCAAGATTCAAACTTTACTGCGTGACCTTTATCACATGGTAGACCCAATGAGACGGCTTGGTTCAGTCCTGACTGTGCATTGGTTGCTTTCCAGTTTACTTGAACAATTCCAGTTCATGACTAAAGAGGCACATACAAATCTTTCAGAATGGTAAGGTAGCTGTTATGTGATATGTTGAGGGTAGTTTCTCAAATGATACTAATTAATTGCAGTAGCTCCAGTGAGCCTCATAAAACTTAGTCCTTCAGTAGATGTAGGTGGACTTACAAGATTTGTGTTGAAGGTCCATCATCCCATCATGGAGCGTGTCAGTCCTTCTACCATTAGACATGTAGTTAGGTTTCTACATATGTCAGTTTTGTCCCTTTGCTTCTCTTTCTGATATAGAGAAGTCTGGGTTAAAAAATAATTGGAGCTACAGTAAATTATTTTCTAAGAAATATGAAGTAAATTAGGTAAATTGTTTCTGAAAAACTGTAAACTCAAATTAGGAGTGCTTACCAGGGTTCAGACTGTCTTTTAATTTATTGACCAATTAAAAGTAAAACTGTATGAAAAATATAAAATTTCGGGTGAGAATTTTTCTAAAAGGGACTAATAATGTTGAGTGTTTAAATTTTTTGTCCAACAACAGATGAGTCAAAGAGCATAATACTCTGAGAATCTCATTTTAACTCCTTTTGAAAAGCTGGAAAAATATTGTAATGACAAGATTAGATCCATTGAGCTTCTGTCAAGAAATTTTCATAAGGCAGGAGAGAGGAGGGAAGAAAGGAAGGAAGTAAGGAAGGAAGGAAGGAAGGAAGGAAGGAAGGAAGGAAGGAAGGAAGGAAGGAAGGAAAGTTGTGGTATACTATATGCTTAGTATAAAATTTGTAAAAATGTGTTTTCTGTCCTCATTATCTCTTGGCTAATGAAGTTTCATGTACCATACTTCTTTATGACTACAGGCACATATGATTTTGCGAACAAGGACTTGGGAACAGATGCACATTAGACTTGTATGCTCCATTCCACTGAGTGGAAGTTAATTGTGTGAATGACATTATTTTATACATTTTTCTTGGAGAATGTTGTAGTGACTATATAAGGTGTCTGTAAGATCTTTTAAATTTTAATTCTGTTCCTTATTGACTTGGGTGTGGCTTTCAACAAGTCAATAGTCATCTGTATCTTTGTTTGCTTAGCTATAAAGTGGAGTTTATTCTTTACCACAGTGCTAGGTAACTATTAGTGTTTTGAAAATACACAGTTCCATGAATGAGCTAAGTGTTATTGTTGTTACTGATGGCCATTATGTGAAAAGCAGCTCAAAGATGCAGCTGCTTGCATTCATGTGTAAGCCCTTGCCCTCTTGCCAAAATATTTAGGTTTGCATATCAAAGCATACCAACCTTTCTTAGCTTTCTGTTCCAATCTAAGCTGTGTCACTCACTCAATTTGAGCAAGCTCCTTGTCCTCTTCTTTTTCTTCAAACTGGACATTATTGTATGTGTATAAATATGTAGAGGTACCATGACCTTTCTCCAGGGTATAGGCCAATCTGCTTTTTTTCACTGTATTTTTTTTTTTTCGATAGCTAAGCTAATAATGCTATTCTGTTCATTCACTGTACAAAAACCCCATGTGTTTTGACATTGCTAAATCATAATCTTCCACTCCTATAGCTACATGCATGTGATAGTGATGCATGTGTCAGATATGCATGTAATTACAATTAATTGCAAGGAAGAAAGAGCTTAGTAGAGCTTACTCCCAAATAACTTGGGTATGCATTCTCTTTGAGATTTGATTAATCTTTTTCAAGATTCCCAGCTTTGAAGAGTTTGTATATCAGGACACTTTTTCTGAATTTCTTCAGTTAAGGTCAGGTTGTTTATTTAACAGTTCTTTTTTCTCTGATTATGCAAAACTGATATTTTCATTTACAAAATCCATTGATTTGCACAGATGACTTTCCAGAAGATACTTATGAGGAAAATATTGACTTCTGACTTACATGTCTTGTACAGTTACTCTGTTCACTCATCATGAATCTATAGGATGGAGACAGGATTTAAAGAAGTTTCCTGGTCTACTTTTCTTTACCCATATCACCTACATGACTAGTATTGAAACCTTAAATTGTATTAGTGAACTCTGAATTCCTTCCACAGGAGAATCAAGAACTCTAGAAACTCATCTCATACTATAATGAAATTTTTACAGCCTAGGTGAGAATGACCATCTCAGATGTATTGGTATAACATATGACAAAGTGCTTTGAGGATGATGGAGTGGTACTACCTACAATGTGCACTGAAATAAATGTTCTGCATTGTTTGTGTGCCATTTTTCAACTCTACACAGTTTCAACTTGTGATATGACTGAAACACATCTTTACTGTCTTTTAATATAGGGGTTATGAAGTACTGTGGCAAGTATATTTGTCTGTGTCAGACAGCAGGATAACATGGGAGAATCAGATTAGTGAGAAAAGTGAATCCTTCTGTATTTGCATAAAACAAAAGCCCAAGAAGGTCAATAGAGTTGCAAATGATTCTATGAAACTGATACATTTGGGAAAATGTTGCTAGCTTCCCATATGCAAGCTCCTTTTAAGGTCAATATAGAAGCAGCAGCCCTTGAATTTATTTGGGTTGAAAATAATTTCTTGGAGTGTAACTTGGTCATGCTCATCACCTGGGCAGTTTGAGAAAAAAAACATGGTTCAGACTATGGGGCAGAAGAAGGCAAAAGCAAGGAAGTTTGGATAAGATTACTGATCTGCAATGGGAAGAATGAGAGACAGAAGGAAGAAAGAAAAGAGAAAGACACTTGGTATTAAGTGCCAGGAAACCAATCCCACTCTTGAGTCTGCAATTTTGTATTTCCCTTTTGAAGATTAGCACAAGATACTTAATTGGGTGAACTAAATGCCCTCATGGAAACTGTGACTGAAGCCAAGGAAACACTACAAAACCACTACAAAACAGAGAGCTCAACTGTTGGTTAATCAGAAAAAAAAATGTTAATGATCATGTCTCACAAAATTACCTCCAGTGGCTCCTCATTTTCAAGGGAAACATACAAAACATAATCTAAAGAAATAAAATTCATAACTCTACTGAATTCTGTCAATAGTTTGTGATGTGCGCAGCAGCAATCTTTAAAAAGGTACCTTCACAAGCATGAACCCACCTAGGGTACCTGACATACAGTCATTAGTTTCATGAGAGTTAATTGCAAAGTGGGTAGGCAATGAGCACATCTGTGCTTGATAGCTCCTCTAAGATACTAAATAAATAAGGGACCACTCCTACAGATGAAGGTCCCTTCTTGAATAATGGCTTGTGAAGGAAAGGAGTCTGCAGAGGCCAGGATCTCAGACACTCCCTGACTTCCCTAGTCCTGCTGGCTACAATATAATCTGAGTATCTTTCTGCAAAATAATTTCTAACTATTGCATTTTGATACCCTGTTGTAATTAGTCAGAGTTGTTATAAGTGTCTTAATGTTTTTTGACGATAATTACAATCTCTTTACATAGTTGACATGTACAGGTCACACTGTTCCTTTGGGAGCCAGGGCCATGCAGTGGTGGTGGCTGCCACACTCCCGAGATGTCCTCTGGCTAAACCGAAGTCTGACATTTTATAGAGTTAAGACATCTTGTTTTCACCTTACAATAGGATTTGGGACTGGGCAGTCAAAAAGGAACAACGGAGAGAAAAAATGTATTTGATTGACAGGTGTTAGCCATTACCTCCTTGGCAAACAGGAGGAGGTGTGCAAAATGACTTATAACTTGGAAAACAAACTCTAATAGTTTGTTAAATGCCTCTTTTGAAGGAGGTCATCAATATGCATGAAACTAGGGCAGTGTCTAGACACTGCAACCTCAGAACTACATTTTCATGCACACACAGAGGCACATGGATCTGCCAGTTTCTTCTTTCCTTATCTTATTGAGATAATGTAGAAATCTCTGTTTTGTTATTGGACAGTTTACCTTTTACAATGATTGACCTCAATATTGCTTTCAGCAGCTCTTGTTGAAACATTAGTGATGGCTGATTGTACAGAACAATATTGCCACCTCCCTTCCTTGACACAGGCAGTGACTTTGTGTCTTTCAAAATCCAGACTGAATGGGCAGCAATATCTGGGAATAAGCTGCTTTATCAGAACTTCTATTGAAAACACTGGGAGGAAAACATGTGAAAGCTTCAAGAAATGCTAACAGACCTCTGAAAAGGTCTTATCAGCCAGAGGTCCAGTACATGGATCAGAGAGAAGCCTATTGCCTTTCTTCTACTATGCTCCCAAAATGCTATATGAAAGAAAAAAATCTGTGAAGTTAGTAATATAGGCACCACTAGCATGTTAATGAACTGTTACAATTGTCTTTTTTCACTGAGGATATATATATTTTTTTTTTTTTTTCCTCTGGATGTTAATCATGTGATTTGTTTTGAATTAGCAAATAAATTAGAACACATAGATGTTCCTTTATATGAATTCATGTTAATGTTGGCACAGATATTCACCTTGACACAGGCCTTCATTTATATTTAATTCATTTGCAGCAAAGTCTAACTTTAATCTCAAATATATATATATATATATATATATATATATATATTTTAAAAAGTCATAGAAACATTTAAGAGATATGGTTTGGGTTATTTTATTCTTGGTTGTATCTACTTTTCCTTTTCTCAGCAATTCAACCATGTTTTGAAATTTATTTCTGGTTTTCTTTTTTCTTGTTATATGCTACCATTTATTATGGAATGTGTGTTTTCTGTCACGTTCATTCAGGTAATATTGCTAATGTTGGGAATGTGAATCCAGAAGGTTAATCTTTCATGGAGAATATTAAAATGCCATGTGCCCTGGGTTGCCATATAGAAATTTTTGAAAAATGTTCTATGGTTTCTGTTCCTTCCATTCATGTAGAAATATGTCTGCTATTGAATCGACAGGAATTCTCAAGAAAATGCAAATCCTAAGCAGAATGTTCCTTCTGACTTAAGGAAGAATCATGAAGGTAAGGGATCAGAGTAAGTTCTTTTATACATGGCATGTTTTCCCTATTTCTTCTACTTCTGATAACATATATGATTTAGATTATGTTGGTTTGCTTTCCAGTTGGAAGGTCTTAGCTTACTACATATAAAAGACCAATTTGTTCCTTATCTGTGTAAGTTGTTCTGCCGAGCCCATGAGCAGTGTTTATGAACCTAAAGCAAAGATCTCACACTTAAAGTACACAGTATTTTTTATAATTAACACAATGAGAGTTCCTTCTCCTATAGGACTGTGAATCAGGCTTAGAGCAGAAAATTATTAATTGTTTCTGTTTATCTTTCAGTATTGCATTATTCCAGTAAGACTAAAGAAAGACAATGCAGTTATGGTAAGTCAAGGTATTTCTAGACCACTAAGGGGCAAGAAGAAAGATTACTTAAACAATTTTCTTGTTTTTTTCTGCATAACATTTCAGTGAATGGAATGCCTGTGGTCTGTCATGTAAAAAGGATTTTTAAGTAGCAAGAATGTTTATGAATCACTCAATAATTGGGCTATTATGTTAAATAAGCTTCAAGCACAAAGTTAAACATTGCTATGTGTGCATATTAATGTGAGTATTCCAGCACTCATTGATACCTTGCTGCACTTCAGTAGACTTTTGTCCTTTATTTCCAAGAACTTTAGCATACATTTGTTCTTGTGGAATAACCTTTAAACTCGTGTGGTGTTTAATCAGCCTTGTATAAGGCCAGTCTTCAACTCAGTGGTGGAGTTTTAAAGAGCTGCTTAAGAGATGAAGAGTTTTTCTAAAATATGTGCTTGTAGGAATATTTAATGTATATTTAAAGATATGTAATGATTTAAAGTATATTTGCCTTTGGTGGGAGCAATGCTTTCTTCTGCTGTCCTTATTGACACATCATCTGAGGGGTCGCTTTATAAACATGAAACAATTGCTCTGTGGTGGAAAGGCTTTTCTATCCATTGAGCCTCATTTCCTCTCTGATACTGATTTCATGGTGCCTCCAGGAAGTCTTTTGTGCCAGTCAGAGGCCGTAAATGCTCCTGGGCTGGCTGACTGGCACCATTCTGATTGCATTATATTTTATTTTTAAAATACCTCAATTCATTTTCTTTTGAAAATTCCTCCTAATTTTTAAGCTAGTAGTGAGATAGCCTTTCTAGGTGAGGCGTACAGGATCTGGAGAAGTATTCATACTCACCTGTAGGATTTTTTAAAATACCTTCTGTGTGTCAACTTATAAGCTTTTATTCCCCCACAGATCTAGCTCAAATTTTGCTCTTCCATTGGAATAACATTCTCTACATTTTAATCCATTCAAGAGTGCTGAAATTGCCCCGTTTTTTTTTCTCAAGACAGATATTTTGAGGTAAAAAAAGCCCACATAGAACTGCTTGCATCCTTTATAACCCTTTAAAGCCATGCTTTAAGCCACAAGATTTTTCACATATTACAGAGAAAGAGTTTCCTGTATGGAGTGTTTTCTGCTAGTTTTAAAAACATACTAGAGAATATATGTGTAAAGCGAGTTTTGAATGTGTAATTATACTGTAAATCTGAATCCAATAGTTTGGATTAAAATATTTGTCAAAGTGAGTTGCCAGCAAATAATTATTCTCATGAGTCATTTGGCAAACGCTACAAAATTAAAGGATACACTTGAGCAAATAGGATTTGATTGTGGAGATTTCATACAGAGGGAAGGAGCTGGATTTTTTTGATTTAAGAATTTTAATAAAACCTTCTTCCAGCTGTACTGCAAATGACCCTATGGGTCTCGATATCTCCATGTGACTTGTTCTCATGAACAATAAGAGTATGTCTAACTTATTTTGATTTTTATTGGCAATTACACATGTACATAAACCCTGTACACAGGCTGGTACCTAAGTAGGTTATGAATTTTGGCCTTACTCTCCTTTAAGTTTTGCTTAACCAACTGGAGGCAGAATCTCCCAGACTTAATCCTTGCATTTTCAAAGGCTTACTTAGACTTCGATTTTTGTGACTCTGACTAAAGTAATTGGGCACTGAATGATTAAAATCCCTTCAGGGTCTCAAAATTTATCTCAAATGCCAATACACACTCCATTAAGACCTTGAAGCAGGATTATCAGTCTTAGAGTGATCAGGCATTAAAAGTCTTGCCACTGTACATGTTATCAGTCTGCCAGAAGTTGCACGTTACTTAAAAATGTTCATACATTTCACAGTTTTTTCTTTGATGCCTTCTTGGAACAGATAAAGATACCCTATCTCATATCAGGCAGATCTTCACCAGTCCACAGCTGGACTTGAATCCTCAGTTTAACCCAAAGACCAAAGAATACTACGCAGAAGTCCCATTCGACATAGTGACAGTGAAGATAGGAGCAGAACCCTCTAACTGTCAATGCCAAGTACACCTTGATGAGAAGAAAGGGCCAAGGTATGGGTGACAAAACATGAGTGTGAAAACCACATGTGTCCTTAACACTGGAAATATGTCAGAATATTACCGAGTTGTTTTGTGGTTCCAAAACCACAGAATGCCTATAGATTAGTCACAGGAAATTCAGAGAGATTTCAACACTCAGAAATTTGTATTCATTTGTCAAGGTCCTGAAGGCAAAGGTAATGTGTTCTCAAGCCATAATTAATACTAGCTTTATGAAGTACACAGTTGCTAGTAACTTCCCCAGCATCTCCAGTCACTGCAACATCAAAGCTGGGTGGGAACAGACCATTATTACACTGCACACAATAGACAGCAAAGTACTTGAGCTTTTGTATCCAGGCCTTGATTTTGCACTGTGACCTAAGCTATTGCCCCACCGGGCTTGGTCTCTCAGCCAGCAGTCTGCCTATCTGGGTCAGAGTAGGACATCTGGGATCAAAAGTAGAAATAAATTCAAGTTTACTCACTTAGAATGATCCGGTTTAGTCAGAATTATATTATAGGGGATTATCATAGAATCATTCAGGTTGGAAAAGACCGTTAAGATCATCACGTCCAACCATTAACCTAGCACTGCCAAATCCACCACTAAACCATGTCCCCACCACTTCTACACATCTTTTAAATACCTTCAGGGATGGGGACTCAACCACTTCCCTGGACAGCCTGTTCCAATGCTTGACAACTCTTTCAGTGAAGAAATTTTTCCTAATAGCTGATTTAGACATCCCGTGGTACAATTTGAGGCTGTTTCCTCTTGTCCTATCAATTCTTACTTGGGAGAAGAGAACCCACCTTGCTACAACCTCCTTTCGGGTAGCTGTAGAGGGCGATGAGGTCTCCCCTCAGCCTCCTCTTCTCCAGACTAAACACCCCCAGTTCCCTCAGCCGCTGCCCGTACGACCTGTGCTCCAGACCCGGCACCAGCTTCGTTGCCCTTCTCTGGACACGCTCAAGTCATTCAATGTCCTTTTTGTAGTGAGGGGCCCAAAACTGAACACAGTATTCAAAGTGTGGCCTCACCATTGCTGAGTACAGTGGATCACTTCCCTAGTGCTGGCCACACTCTTTCTGATACAAGTCAGGATGCCATTGGCCATCTTGGCCACCTGGGCACATGGCTGGCTCACATTCAGCTGGCTGTTGACCAACACTCCCAGATCCTTTTCCTCCAGGCAGCTTTCCAGCCACTCTTCCCCAAGCCTGTAGCATTGTATGGGGCTGTTAACACCCAAGTGCAGGACCCAGCACTTGGCAATGTTGAACCTCATACAGTTGACCTGGCCCATTGATCCAGCCTGCCCAGATCCCTCTGTGGAACCTCCCTACCCTCAAGCAGATCAACTCTCCCACCCAACTTAGTGTATCTGAAAACTTAATGAGGGTGTACTCAATCCCCTCATCCAGATCACCAATAAAGATATTAAACAAAACTGGCTCCAGTACTGAGTCCTGGGGAACACCACTTGCGACCAGTCACCAACTGGATTTAACTTCATTCACCACCACTCTTTGGGGCCAACCATTCTGCCAGTTTTTTACCCAGGAAAACGTATGCCTGTCCAAGCATGAGCAGTCAGTTTCACCAGGAGAATGCTGTGAGAAACAGTGTCAAAGGCTTTTTATTAAAGTCCAGGTAAACAACATCCACAGCCTTTCCCCTCATCACTAAGTGGATCATGTCATCAGCAAGTCCCAGTTTATGTGATCTTTTAGAGAAGTATAAAGCTGGAGAATAAGGGAGAGACCAAAGTCATCTGGCTCGAGCACTGACCTACAATCATCCATGATGTTTAATTGCTACTATGATCCCTGGCATAGTTTTGGCTTTTCCAACCAGCTCTTTCACAGCCAACAGCATGTGCCAGGGAAAATCCCAATAGGCATTTTGGGCATGACCTGGTTTTGGATGTTGGGAGGGACAAAAAGTGTTTATTTATCTGGGTCAGGTATCAGAACCAGAGAACTGACCTATTTACATGCTAGTCATTAGTGAGTGGATAAAAAAGAAATCAGGGAGTTATTTGCTTGAGAGAAAGAATCCTTAACCATTACAGAGCCAGCTTTGCTCCATGGCATGAGGTGCCTATACAACACTTCATCTTTTGACTGATTATGAAGCAGATGTTTTGCCCTAGAATGTCTGCTAATAATCACTCTGTGCAGTTGTTACTGATCTAATGCCTAATATGCTCCCTGTATTCTCAGTAAGGAAATAGCCTTGATTCATCATTTCAAAAGGAGCTCACATAAAATTCTTCCATTCAACTTTTTAGTATTTTAATATCAACTACCTTGGCCATCAACATGGATACATGCAAAACACTAGTGGCCAATTTCAATGGCTAGCTGACACCTCTGATATTTTTTGTCTCCCTGCTGACTTCACCATGAACTTGGACCTAACAGGAATTATTATCCCTAGTGGCTTCATTCACAGATTTCATGTCAGAATTGTTGCCACTGCCACTTGAAACTGTTTTCACTAAGTTCACTGTCAGTATTTTGTCTTCCTGAAAGAATTGTAAATTGTTAAAAATCTAATTTTACACTGATTTTATTTAAAATAATATGTTAGAAATAGAAGTCTCAAGGAGCAAGTAAAGTTTACCTGCCATAGATAAAGCAGTGTAAATCTTTGTTTCTTTAGTGTTTATTCCACTTCTTTCCTTTTTTGCCTTGCAGCATTGCTAACTACCCCCTTGGCCTTGGATTGAACAAAGTCATCATTCTCGTAACAGATGATTCGCAGCCCAACCCTCTGATTGTGAGCAGCTACAAAATCACAATTTATCGAGAGGACCGCCCCAGTCTGCCTTTATTTGATGACTATATGTTGTGCGGGTTTGTGCAGGTATTCTATCTATTTTCCTTTGCTATACAAATTAATAGTGAATTTAACTAGCTTCTGTTCATCCAGTGGTGCATGGCCAAAGCCAGTTTTGATGAGTTTAGAATCTGAGTTCTAAATGCTATAATTGTATGAAATACAGCATTTACACAATGTTTGGGATATAAAAAGTAAGTCCAGCATAAGTACCTGTTACTTAGGTATTTGAGAGTTCCAAGTTAATTAATCCTTACTTTGGTCAGCAAAATCTTACCTATTAGAGCACTGTTGTTTGCTTGTGAGAAAACCGTCCCTCTGTTTGCAGTGAGCAGACTGCAGTTTTCATCAGAGCCATGGAAATCCTTTTACCAGGAAAGATATTTATGATGATGGTGTGTTTATCAGTGTTCAAGACAAATGCTGATTTACAAATTAAAAGTATTTATTCTAGAACACCAACAAACACAATGGAAAAAACCCACTGTTGATTCTGAAGGATGGGATGATTGTTACTTACATTGCATTGCATAAGTTTGGGAATGCAAGTAAATTACTCCTTACAAAAAACAATACTTAGGAAGCAGTGGGTGTCTTGAATGAAAAAAAGGACAAGAGTGTCTGACAGGGTTAAAGAAGGGCTGGGGAAGGGAAGGGAAGCCTGAATTAGACACAAAATTGGAAGAAATATAATGAAAGAAAGGAACAGTGAAGCTTTCATTTAGTGAAACTATGGTAATAAACATATTCTTCATAAGATAGAAAACCTGGGACACAGGCTCGAGCAGAGCTGTTTGAATTTCAAAGTTTGAGGACTATATGTTGGTACTTGATATGATGGGCAAAGATAAGCCAGTCAGTTCAAAGAAGGAAGTAACATGGTAGATCATAATCAAGGGCAGTGCTTTTGTCTGTCGGATTTTAAATAGATTGGTGGGTTCATTCTAAATATTAGAGAATCCAGGAAGAATATTTTTAGTCACAGTTAATTCAGCAGCAAGGAATCAGGATTTTCAAAGCCATAATGTTGAAACTGTCATCCATGTTCATGTCAAATATCTATTCCTATCTTTATTTATCTTCTTTATGAAGTTCTTTATATATCAATATATCATTTTAATAAAATTTATTTCCCTTCTCCAGTTTCTCTCTCTATACTGCAGAAGAGGTTGGTAGATGAGGGTGGGAGAAGGCAAAGCATTTTATGTGATGGGACAGATCAAGAGGGATCTTTTTTTCTTGTGGAGAAATAAGCACTAGGCTTAAAACAGGAGCCAAAGAGATTATAAATGTAGATAGCAAATTGTATGTTGACAATAATTATCTCAATCTGCAAATCAGAACTGTCAGGGAAAATGTATGTAGTAGTCACAGCCTAATGACTGCTGATCTGAATACCTGATTATGGTTCGTCTGGCCCTCTACTTATTATTTGTCTCTTCTCTTACATTTATCTTACAAGCTCAAAAGGTCAAGGACCATCTTTTTGCTCTTTGTACTGACTCAGCGTTAGATCTTGTGGCTGCTACAGTAAATCAAATAAGAAAAACACATACAATATCTAAGATTTCAGTTCAGGTGTGAATTAGTATGAAAAGGAGAGAAGCAATAGCTTGAGATAGAGTTATATTACTAGAACACACTGGCTGGAAAGATGTGAGGAAAGCTCCTCTTGCCCAATTTGGGGCATGTATCTGGGGGTAGGAACAGGAATTCAACCTCATACGCATCCTCCCACACTAGAGTTTACACTGTTGTCAATGTTTTATGATAACATTTATGAGACTGAGTATGAATCTTTGAAGCACTGTAAAGGCAAAGAGATCTAGAATGATAAAAATGAAAAGTGTTTTAGAAGTTTCTTTTGATTGAGCTTTGTTTTCTGCTCCTATGTGAATAACTACTCTCTAATTAATATAATTGTTCAGAGCTAGGGAGGTCTTCAGGAATTTAGAGTAAAAATGAGATGAAAAACATTCTTGTGGTATCTAATGAGGGCTGTGAGGATACAGTGTGAGAATTTAAAACATTTTTTTTTAGATATGTTAAAGGCAAAATTATCAGAGACTGCCTTTAAAAAACAAATTAAGACTGGAGCTGGAGATAGAAATGGCATTCTAAAACACTCAGAAGTCTGCATTTTTTTCTCCTTTTTCCCCATTCGCTAGTACAGAATTTGTTGCCTTTTACTTAGAGTGATGTTTTTTATCGATACAAGACTCAGGTCTCAAATAGCATCATTACATTCTGCTTTTCATGCCAGAGAACATTATGTGCTCTTGCAGGGTGGGTTAATATGCCCTGATCAATGGCAGGAATGTTTTTTCTCTTAGTAACAAGACACCTGTTTTAGGAGCAAAAGGATAAATCAGCATGAACTGATGGAGTCTCCTTTGGACACTTGACTAGGCACAACTGGGATCACACATGGGGAGAGAAAGGTCACTGACAGTGGTGTGGTCTTTCTCACAGAAGGCTTCAGTTAAAATTCTAATCCAGCATTTTTTTTCCCTGACTTTCTTTTATGTTTAATCCCATTAGGATATTCAGGTTTCACTGCAAAATGATACTATAAGGAAGGTTACAATAAAAAGACAGTGTGGGATGCTGTTTCCAGTCTTCTAACAAATCTCACGCAGTTGAATAATCCTGGATTACTTTCAGGGCTATTGAATTAAGAAGTGTGTGGTTCCAAGACTTACAGCTCCTAAAAGGGGAAAAAATATTGTCCTCTCTCTTTTTTGATAGCAGCTATAATATCCTCATTAAAACCAAATTAGTAGGGAATAAACCGTGGCATTGCCAGAGCACCTTCAGCAGCTTTGGTTGCCTTTCATTGTGTGTTCTTCATTCTGACAGTATTGCTTAGACTGCAGATGGAGAGATTATTGGTTTGTGATTTAACTTTATTTTGTGCAATTGTTGACAATATTAAAATCAAATGTCCTTGAGAGAAGTGGTGCTATTTCATTATCACCTGTGAAGCTGTGATACCAAGGTAGAATGCAAAGCAAACAGCAAAAACCAGTGAGCTCTTAAAACAGGACTATCACCTTACCCTCAAGTGAAAGATCCCAGACTATGTACACAGTCATAAGGGTCAAAATATTTTAGCTATTCTATTCTTACACTGCCTGTTATCTTTAGAAGGCAAACAGATTTATCTATGCCTCACTTGAACTGTGTGGATGCTCCCTCTTTGATTGTTAATCGTTGCCTAGTTGTAATTATGGAAAGTAACTAGTGATGTGCTTAGGGAACTTTGAGACTGTGAACTTTTGTACCTATAGTGTCCTGCTGCCAAGTGTTTTGGGGGTTTTTGGGTTTGGATTTTTTTTTTTTCTTTTTTGTTATACAGTTATTTATTTGGTTTTAAATTGTGAGTAATGGATAGCTAATATTATATTTTATAAACCTAGTGTGTATCATTCTCTTTGTGCATTTGCACAAAACATGAAAAGGTACTTTCCAGAATCAGTGCAGTGCAATGGGCTGATGCTCTGGCTGTCCTACAGCTTTCTCAGGTCTGAGAGAATGGATTTACAAGAGAACAGCTTTAAAAACTTTCCTAAGTGCTATTATCTCTTATATTTTTATGAACCCTTTTACCATATTAATTTCTTAGAGTCCAGAGAGCATAAGAATTCCAACAGAGTTGGTAATGAGGTACTGGTATAGCATTGCTGGCTGTGTAACAACAAATGGCTGCGGTGCAGCTGGCAACAAGATGCCAACAACAGGATGTTGATTCTTTTTTCTGTCTATACACTTCCATTGATGAAAAGACAATTAATACCTAGGCCTAATATAATAACTATATTCAACTTTATTGAAGTCTTTGAGGGCTAGAGATACAAAAAACATTTAGAAAGAAAGCAGCCTTAAAAAACCCACAAGTAATTTAATTTTTTTGTTTTGTGAGATATTAGAATACTTATATTTTTTCCATCTCATTATACATTTCCCAATGAAAATAAATTTACTACATTTAAAACTGTGTGCTATTACAGTTACAATGCCTTTCATACCAGACCATACAAGAAAAAATTGTCAATTATAGAAACATGAATTAACTCTTTGCTTAGTGCTTTCATGAAAGATTTCAAAGAAACTTACAAATATTAAATAATATCCATAAAATAAAAATAAAATAAAATAAAAGTTTAGGAGAGAAACAAAGAACATGTCCTGTAGTAAGATAGACTTGACGCACGTTAGTCTCTTCTGTATCTCCCATTAGCTGCATTAGATTCAGTGTGACTCCCCTTACAAACCACACATCTCTTCTGCCCTTAGGACATTGCGGATACCATGTGCACACATAGTCTTTGCAGTGCTTGTTGCAGCAACAGCTAACCTTCTTCACAGTTCTGGGTTTGAGTATCTTGCTTGAAAACACACAGAAAGTGCATCTCTGAAACTGAATATCCAGCCTAATTATATCAGTGACCAGACTATATCTTATCTGCAAAGTTAACTTACTTCCCTTTTATTATAGAGAATAAAAGAATATGCATTATAGGAGCAATCATCCATTGCATTGTTCAGTATTCTCAGATCTATAGCTGGTGAGAACTTTTTCAGTGGTTTTGAATTTTTCAGAAAACAACAAAAACTGCCCCAAACTTAAAAAAAATCGTTTGAGTAATTTTATTATTTTTTTTAAAGATCTCTGATTATGGAAAAAATAATAAAGGAAAGCAAATGCTTTCTTCAAAAGAAGATGTTTTGATTCAGATAGGGTTATTTGATTAAAATTCAAAATTTATATTGATATAACTGTTAGGATAGAGATTTTAGCTATTGTGCAGTCCAGACTACTAACTGTTTTCTGGGACAAACAAAAAGACCACTCATTATTAGATCTGAAATACTCAAGCCTATACTTTAAATTTTCTTCAGAAACACTGGTGAGAGCATAGTATGACAGTCATTTTTTCCAGGAGCAATGCCAATTTAAGCCTCCCTTTCCCTGCCTGCAGCTACTCATGAACCAGACGGGAGAACTTTTTTGTTTTAAATGGACTAGTTTCTAGGAGAAGGTTCCCAAGATTTCTATGTGAACACAAGGGAAGGGGTAGATGCAGGGTAAAGCAACTTTTGCTTTATTCATGAAAGTAATTCACATCAAGATTGGGTTTAAAGCTCCTGCGAGTGAATAGTTATAGCTGTGCAGAAAAAAAGTAGAGACCTGGTTTTAAATGAGCAGGAACTTCACGTTCAGAAATTGTAGAAGTGATTTATGCGTGAAAACACATAAAACACCAGAAGTACATTTGCATTGCTATTAATCTATTAAATAAAGTGTAAACTAGTTTGTTTTTTTCTGTGCCTGCAACCCACTGCCCAGGAAAGATAAGGCGGTGTTCACATAACCTTGAGGAGCAAATATGTAACAAACTGAATACATTGTTAAACTAGAGGCATTTCAGATGAAAATCACAAAATGATTAGAGAGCTAGTACAGAGAGACTGCCACAAAAAGAAAGGTGAGGACTTATACCTTCAACTGCTGTATGTCAACATGGTGCAATTAATTTCAGGGGAGCAATTCCAAATTACACTGATGGAGTGCCTGTCCTGACAGAAAAATATGTCTAAATTATCTTCCATTGTATATGCCAGACAGTGTTAGTGAGTGAATTCACTTGCATAAAACTGCTGAAATTTTTAGTAATTTTCCTAACATTCATGGTCAAACAACAGTTTAGGAAAACCTAAAACCTGTCTGAAGGGGTTTTAAAGTATTTAAAGATCAAGGGATAATCACCATTCGCTGTAAGTATAAAGTGAACAAGCACCCAAAACTAATAACACAACTTGGTGCTTCTAAAATGTGTATTTATGAAGATATAGAAGGTAGAGGCATAAATAATAAATACACTGGGCTAATGTGCAAGTAGAAGATTAATTTCTGTATGTATCTCAGAACAAAATGTTTTGTAGAGTCAGTGTGTTCTGACTTTGTCAATATCTATACCATTGGGGAGAGAAGGCTTGCCATGTTTTCTTAATTATAACAAAGACTTCTGTGATGATTTAAAGCATTGATTTGCAGATGACTCAGAGGAACAATTAACCATTGTGATGGATCTTCTTTACTTTTATACAGTTCTCTGCTGAGCTCCTTTAGGATCTCAGCATCAGAGATGTGGCTGTTAGGCTGGTATCTTTATAGTAGCCAATATCAGCTTCTTTAAGAAAAGGTCCTCAAAAGCTCAACAGAACATAGATTTGTCCTTAGGGGGAATCAGTGTAAAGCTTTGGGTTTTCTCTGGAAATCAAACACTCATTTTCTTTGCCTACACCATTGACTTCATATTTAGTCAGCACTATCATCTGGTAATCATGGATTCCCAGAATCACTGTTCACTGTCAGACATCTGCCAGGCTCTGAACAGGCCATAGAGGGAAAATGGGCACATCTAGGCTATAAGGTGGGAAAAAACAGGAAAATAATGAGTCTGGCTATGCTTCTACTTAGGCATCTCTTTCTCTAAGCATGGAGTGAAAGTTTGCTTTACATTTTCATCTTGTGTCTCCAGTAGGCTGTACCTGACTAGGATCATCATACTTTCCAGCATCTTGGGGATGCCACATTACAAAGCCCAAACTTCGAGGCTCAAGGTTGTGTTGGGTCCAGCTGATGGAAGAAAAGCATATAGTCTTCCAGTTTAAAGCATTTTACTTGCACTCCTGATTATATATTACTTGTGCTTAGTCTTCCCTATATAGCTAACTTTCCTGTTGGACATATGATGTAAGATTAATACTAGATAGACTCCAGGAAACACATCCAGAAGTATCAGGCAGAGATTGAAGAGAGTGGGTCTTTCCATGCAGCAGCTACATTTGTCATTATTACAATGCATTGTACACAGGAAATGGTGTGTTACCATCACTGATGGATAACTAGCCACCAGTGCTTTGAGATAATCTGTGTGAATGCTGATACAGCGATTCAAAAATTTTAAGCCAATAATGACTGAGATGACACCAACAAACTATTTTTTTTTTTTTTTATGATCATTAGGCAGAGGAAATATTGGGTTGCTATAATTAGCCCCTGAAGAGATAGAAATTTTTAGGCAGCTTTCAGCCTTCATTTTTCCTATGGTCTCTTTCCTTGGGTAGCACTCTTGTAGTTAAGAATTTCTTAAATCAGGAATTATATCAGTCTTCATCACTATTGAATTTATTAACACCAGCTAGCGTTGTTTGTAGCACCTCCTACCTCAGCAACGGAAAATTTAGTACCCCCTCCTCTTCCTTTCACTCTCTGTTTGAAGTTCAGCAAAGTCTTACTAGGAACATCATACCATCCTAGACACTCAGTTAGGTGACTCCTGACTTGAATGATTATTTTGCTATCATGCTGCCATAGAAAAATGTAATTAGTATATTATTATGTGAGGAACAAAATCATAAAAGATAAACCTCAATGACCTGATAAAGCAATTCTCTTTTGTGTGTTCAGGCTGTTCTTCCCCTCATACAGTTACTGATGTCATCCTGGTGCTGGTGAGGAGTATGATTGGACATTTCAGACTGGCAGATGCCTTGCAATACCTGCTCCCTAGGGTGCTGTAGGATAGGGAGATGCTGAGACAGATACAGTGCTGTGGATGCAGATTGTGTAAATACAGTGCTATCTCTGAGCCCATCAAGGACTGCTAGTACAGACAGGACTAGACCCAGGTTTTTCTGATTCCTTGCCTTTAACCACAGGTTTGAAATGTCTTTTTCAATAATAGCAGTGAACCGTTTTGAATGGCTGTGAAAGGAGACAGACAACAGTAAACACTGGGTAGGCAATTCAGCTCCTGGGAGAACACTGTTCTCTGGAAAAGCTCATCAGAAAAGCTGTTTTTATATAATTCTTGTTAGCTATGGAATTATTGCTTGTGCTGTGTTATTGGGCAATCATCCCACATATTTAGAATAGGTTGTCATTTATGGTCTTTTTTTTTCTCTTATTTTGGATGATTTCAATATAGTACAGGCCCAGTAACACCATTGGAATCGATTATATTTTGCTAGACAACTGGTAGCAGCAAATTCTGCAGAAAATTCCATGTAGCACAGACTTCTTTGTGCTTATTCTTGTTTCCTCCACAGTGATTCCTCCATGCATTTCTGCATTGTGATCCATTGGGCAGGAGAGGTACAGCTTGATGGACTGATGGTTAGAGCCCTTTAGGGAAAAGAGGAAGGCACCTGCTTGAATCTCCTCAGCCTGAGGCAGGCAGTGGCAGCTCCTAGCATCCAGCCCTGAGCCGGGTGCTGCTGAGATGAACTCTGTGTAATGTACTAATGATATCACCTTGTGAAGGCACCTGAGGTCTCTGGAGAGGAACAGATAGTGTACTTGGGGTCTCCCAGTCACCCTCTAACAACGGCTGTTTTCCCTTAATTCCACAGGGAATGTAGCTTAGTCATCTCAATCACTATGGTGGGCCAAACTCTTGCTTTCAGGCTTCGCACTGTCTACAAATTAGGGAGTCAGAGTGTAGCCCATGTTTTTTCCATGCTTCCATTTCTAAATGTGCAATATCAGGGTATAAGCATTAACTCCCAAGTAAAGCGTAAAGCCTTACAAGTCTTTCGATGAGCCATGTAAATATGAGAACTGCAAAGTATGAGTTAAACAGTCCTTTACGAGCTCCAGGAAGTGCAATGACACTAGTATAAAGTGTCATTGCAAAAGTATAATAATAGAAAAGGGTGGGGAGGCAGAAAAATTCACATAAGGTTTCTGAAGCCTCACTGAAATATTTAACTTGTTTTGGGTAAATAGCTGTGTCAGTGTTTGCATTCTGTCAGTGTACCTGATTCATGGAGAGAAAGTTCATTATTTAGAAATAACTTGCACTGTATGACAACACGCAGAGAGTTACAACCATGATCAGACTTCCAGTTTATGTCGCAGACATATCAGTACATGCATATGAGCAAAGTATTTTCAAAATATGTGTTGCACATGCAGCTGGTGTTTTTTATAAATGGTCATTGTAGTTTGTACTGGAACAAAAGTTATAAGGTTAAACTTCAGTAGCTTGACTTTCTCTCATGGTCATAGACATATCATGAGGGGTGCATGGTGAAACTGTCTAGAGCCAAGTTTAGGGGACATAGAAGTGGCATGTTTTAGTGCACAGTTGTGCAAGTACACTCCAACTCTTCCAGTTCTGAGACTCTCCAAGTAGACTGTCATTTGGATTTAGTAACTGCTTCTGTACGCATTTTTGTGATGTATATAATAGTAAAAGAAGAGAAAAATATCCTTAATCCAAGCTCTTTGAACAGGGAAAAGACTCCCATGGACTTCAGTGTACTTTGGATGTGACCTAACTACACTTACTTTGTTAACATGAGTCTGCAGAAAAGAAAGTATGCCTACTGTTGCACTCCAGAAATAATAGCTGTGCTTTGATCCACCTCAGCTTTTGATGCTAGAGAGAATTATTGGTGACATTTTGCCATTAGAAAGCTGTAATATGAAGTAGAGGGTAAAGATTGCTAAGATGATATAAGGAGAAGACTAATGAATCATAGGAATGATTCCATAACTCTTCATAGTCATTTGTCCAGTCTTTTAATGATACTCTTATAATTCTGATTTGGTAAAATAAAAGCAACAAGGGTAGTTCTGCAAGTCAGACATATAGTACAGTAGAACAATGGAGATTGAAGTGATTTATTGCTGCACTGCCTAAAGGCTATCACCTCTTCTGGCTATATGATCAAAATGCATATTTGAAATTCATATTGTTTTCCCTGTACATTATGTTGGTAAAGAGGTTGTGACATGACTGAAATCCTGCTGTGGGCTTCATGATCTGACATAGAGGTTTGACCATTTTTATTTTCATTGAAAGAGCCAAGGATGCTATGGCACCAAGAATGAGTAAATTACTCAGGCTGCTACATGAAAGCTGGTAAATGGGATAATCCTATATACCAGTGAATACCTGAAACAAAAGTGAGACCTAAAGGTTTTTTCACAATATGGGACAGTTCTTGCATTCTGGGCTTGTCCCAGATAAAGTGGAAAATTCAGTCACCCTTGTTTAGAAGCTAGAGAAATGGGGTCCTTCATGGACTGAAAAATTATAGAAGTATTTGGTCTAATTCATGTCTCTCCTAGCATCAGTCAGAGAAGTTGTACCTAGGTCACAGAGCCATAGCCATTTCATAGTTTCATCTATGAAAACTAGAGGAAAGTCAGAATCCAATTTCCTTTCTCAAAGTTCAAGAAACAAACAAGGAAATAGGTGTTCTTGATTATTTTATTTTTCTTCCTCAGTAGTTTCTTCTTGTAGAATGTTCTTATATGAGATCCAAACCAGAAAGTTGTTTAACTTCTTATCTGGTTAGTCAGATTCTTTTCTGTATGAAGTTATAAATATGTGAAGCAGTTTTTACAGTTTTAAAGAGTGCTGGTATTGGCCTACGTTACATCTAAGTAAGGTAGTGAATACTTATTGCGTGGCTAATCATAGTTTAATTGGTCTGATGTTGTGTTTATTTAACAACTTGATAAAAAGCAGTAATTAATCATTGAGAAGTATTCACTATGCAGGACAAGCCTAACACCCGAAGGACCTGCCAGAATCAGGCAGCCAGTCCTCCACTGCTCTTATTCCTTTTGAAGTCAAGGTAAATATAAACCACAACTACCAATACAAGACAAAAAAGAGTCTCAGATTTGATACACTTTGTAATTATCTTCACTTAGAAAATCAGGTTCACAGTACATATCCATTGCTATTTCTGTAGCTGTAAAATTGTCTGTATCCTACAGAGAACTGTTATTCTCTTTACCTAGACCTCTACAGTTTGTGTTTCAAAGCTGAAATCCAGGGCATTCATTATTGACAGTTCAATTACTGTATTCTTTTCAGTTCACCTCATACACTGCTCTCAAATTCATCAGAAAATGTGAAATAGCGTGTTGAATTTTCCTGTTGATGATACCACAATAGATGTGAAAGAAGAGCCTTCAGCATGAGGCTTCCTCAGTGTTAACAGATCATGAAAATTGGCAACAACTGTTGTGCCGAGTATCATAATCTGCAAGAGGAGGGCCAGCAATTCCACAATGATGAGAAGAGAGCGCTTGGTGTTTGAGCTGTGGTCACATTTGCTTTCAAGTCATTTCGGCCTCCATAACACACTTTGTGGGAGAAGAAAGCTAATGCAGCTGCCTTTGCTAATCAGTCAGTATGACCCAGCCCCTCAGGGAGTCAGGCAAAGGCAGATACACACTGAGACACACAATCCTTGCTGATTAACAGTGAAAGCTGGTAAAGTTACTCTCTAAGCCTGTCTGGCCCATCAGCTCCAGAAATGTAATTTAGATGATTATCTACATGCCCATTAAACCTTGTGACCCATTGCTATTCTGTTTGAAGTTTGCCTGCTTAAACTTGCTAATAGGAAGAACAGAAGGATTAACTCAGAGGTCATGAAATAAGAGCAGCAAAGAAGATGACAAAAGAGCAGAGAAAAACTTCCTACTGCATGTATTTGGTAAGGAGAAAGAACTAGAGTACCTCGATCATCTCAGCAGATACTGTTACTTTATGAAGCAAGAGAGCCATCTGGAATTCAGGCCATTTAATACTTTTTTTTTTTTTTTTTTTTTTTGTGTGCTTTCAATCTATTTTGTTAAACTGCAAAAATAAAATGTGCTACCTGTGTGATAAATGTTGTCAGGTGTTTACAGAACACAATGCAACATATTGTAAAAGAGCATGGAACAACTGATGTATGATAAGTGTTTCTGATTTTACTCAGGGTTATGGTGTGTAGATACAAACAAGGAAGCACTTAATTTAAATCAGTCACATCAGAGTAGTCACAGTCAGGTCAGAATCAAGGCCAGCCTTGTTCCTGTTAGGGTAAGAACCTCCAGCCATTACAGGGGCTTGTGAACTTATAGATTATCAGTTAAAAGCTTATATGGTGAATCTGTTCTTTAATTAATCAAATAGTAATAAATATAAACATTTATAATGACCTGCATAAATTAG
The DNA here is from genome assembly GCF_003259725.1 of Athene cunicularia. NCBI lineage: Eukaryota > Metazoa > Chordata > Aves > Strigiformes > Strigidae > Athene > Athene cunicularia. The sequence continues at coordinate 57,704,918 of NW_020799092.1, forward strand.
TCACAGGATGTTGCAATAAAAATAGTGAGTGGTTAAAACTAAATTTATAGAGAAAAGATGAGATTCATTGCAGAAAACAGAATGGAATACATAAGTACCTCAGTAGGGATATCCCGGGGGTCAAACTAGTTACTGGAAGAAAATGAGCTTTAAATGGAGTCTGAAGGTCATTCACCTACTTGTGCATATACTACCACCCTTGGAATGAATCCTTGCTCTTTTGCTAAGGACACAGTCAACCTACGTGCTGAAAAAACATTGGTTGGGGGCACATTTCACAGCATTCCAAAGACAACAAAACCATTTCACTAGTATTATGTCTGCATCTCTAGGTTTTACAGTATGAGATCTCTTTATAAAGAATTACTGTGGTCTACTTTGAAATACTTTTAATATATTTATTTATTTATATTATTTTTGTTGATATAGATATGATTAAGTATAGTACTGTTTCTCATTTTATTGTGTTGAATCAAGCATATTTTCCATCTGGAGGCTCTATACATCTCAGACTCCTTTGATTTACATGCACAACTCTGTATGAGAGAGAGCAATATGCTAGTGAGGAAAAAATAGAACAGTATTCAGTGCTGGGCAATTCATTCTAGAACGAGACTTTTATTTTTGTCAGTGTTTTTAGTAATATTTTTTTTTTGTGGCTGATACTGGAAACTCAGGTATTTGCTGCTCTGAAGCTGATGCCTGTGCTTTGTAATAAAATGCATCAGTTTTAAAATTTCACTGTAAGCATTATACTGAAGCTGCCTTGCACCTTATTCTGGTTAAAAGTATTCAACATTACTGTCAAACACAGTTGGGATCTTCAGTCTGAAACTGTTAGCCTTCCTGTGTTGATCACACTGGCACTGGTTCTCAGCTTGAAAAATGTATTTTCCCAAAAGTTTTAGGAAAGAAACAAACTTCTGTTGCTGATCCTGAGTCTTCCATTGAGTGGCATGTGCTCAGCTGCTTGCAACCAGACTGCTTCAGAGGACAGAAGTTATTCATAAATCTCATTCCATTGGTGTTGTCTGAAAAACAAAGTAGATGCCAATATCTGCTGGGAAGCCTTGTAGAAAACAGATCAAAGGCTTATGGAGTTTATTTAAGAAGGACCAGTTGTGAGTGGCTTAATGTCTGAATGTGGCATGAAAAATGAAACAGCCATGAAAACAAGCCACCACACACAGAAGTCCTCTGGGCTTCAGTAAAGAATTTGAGTAATATGTGGTACAGGTGGGCTGATGTCTCACCCTGTCATCCTGTTATTCCTTTGCCTCTAAATGAGGATTGCCCCTCTGCCTAACCCTCTGAAAAAGGGGAAAATTTCTTCTCAAAGCGACTGCAGAATAGAGACTTCTTCGCTTACACGGAGTGAGGTGCCTGCTGAAGATATGTTGCATTCTCTAAGTCATTTGGTTTAAAGAGTCCGTGAATCTGTGTAATTCACTTAACCTGTGGCCAATGTTCTAACTAGCATTTTTATTTTGAGAGTTTCTCAAAATGAATCACATCCTTTAGTGTATCCCTGTTCCAGGTGTGAGAAACTGGCTTATTTTTCACTGGAATTATCTTTTTTATTTATGCCTACCCTTCCTATGTCCTGCAGGGTGCCTTGATTTATAAAATACTTGGAGACAGCTGCAACATCCCTCAGTGCTTACCAGTGATAGGTTGGAATACAAATAGTGCCTGGCTTTCCTATGGCACCATTGCTGTAATGTTTTAAGGATTTCTTTTCTATTCGTTTTTTGTCCCGTTATTTTCTTCTTCCTTCAGATATTCCCCATATGACAATGTTTTCAGCATGGATGGCAAGAAAAAGAAATCTTAGAAGAACCCCAAAAGAGGTTACAATTTTAAAAGAAGTGGCTATCCTGGTATCTCAAGGTAGAGCTTACTCCTTAGTCAGCTCTTTGTTTGTTGACCTCAACGGGATACAGAGGCACAAGCCCCTCCCTGGCCATACTATACTCTACTGGGAGAAGGGTTTAGGACTACTTCAGATCACTCAGACCTCTTAGCCTGAGTTCCTCCAAGGAAAGGAATTTCTTCAGCAGGGAAGTTCCCAACTATTACTTCTTTAGCAATGAAATCACTTTAGAAAAAGATCAAGGAACCTACTATGAACTGCAATGTGAAAAGGATCCAAAGAGAAAGGATAGAAGGATCAGTTGCCTCAATATGCACCTCCTGTCACATCAGAAACACAGTATTACGTCTCACACCAAGCTGCTGATCCCAAAGAGAACGGAACTGTGCATACTTGTCAGTTCTGTGTAAGTGCTTCATATGCTGAATATAATTTTTACATCTTAGTGCATTCAAGTAGCACTAGATACCTGTGTTTCAGTACTTGTACCAAACCCTGAATGTTTTTGGCTGGTCTTCTGATAGGCTAAGGTAATTCCCATGACCTATTGTTTCTATGTGAATTTCTTCTATGAAGTACATTGTCACAACTCAATATCCTTCTGATATCTGCCTCCATTGTGCTATGTCTTTCCTGGTCCAACAGCCTAGTGTTCATGGTATTAAGCTCCAGATAAAAATGAAAAAAGGGGCTGGAAAAAAATTGCTTGAGGATTTATCTTCTTCTAATTAAAATAAAAACATTCCTAAGTAAAATTATACTATGTAGTTTGCCATAATAACATTACCAAGAGATGCAATGCTTGAGAGAAAGGTTGCACAATTTTTGTATAGTAGTTGCTGCTGCTTTTTTTTTTTTTTTTTTTTTTTTTAATTATATTGTGAACAAGGGTGGATGTGATGGAAATTGGTTATGATGTTATCAAAAATCTCTAAGAGCTGCCAAGTAAATTCTAGGCAAATTAAATGCTAATAGAATGCAGGATCTGACCAACAATATGGTGACTGCAAAAAGACACAGAAAATACTTGAGGAGAGGTCTAATCCCAATGACGATGTCTCAGAGGGAATACATGAAGATTTAGTGGATTTTTCTGCAAAGAGGTATGCATGCTTAACTTCACACACTGTGGACATTTCCACTGGATTCAGTAGGATAACTTTTGAATAATACCATATGTCTCCATCTTTGCGGGCCCAAAGTCTTAAGCAGAATTTATTAAGTTTTGGATGTGTATAATTGTATCCATGTTCACATTTTCACATAGGACAGTCAGTACTTATTTATTCCCAAAACAAAACATATTTGTAGTACCTATTAATGCTCATGACTTGCTTTCTAATTCTTTTTGCTCTTTTTCATGATGACATGCTATGATATTTATGAGAAATGACTCTGTTCTTTAGATAGGTAAAAATACTCTATTTCAATTTTATCTGAATTACTAAATTAGTAATTCAGAGAAGCAGATTCATTGATTACACAGAGCCATTGGTAAATATCAAGGAGTTGCTTATACATATATGGGGCCTGAATCCTCTCTTCTGAACTAGTTGTATGCTGGGTTTTCCTGAAATCTTTACAAACTGATGGAACATAATAATCTGCTAGAATAATCAGAACAAAGAAAGACTATATCTCTTACTCTTTTTGTCCTTCCTTCCTTCCTTCCTTCCTTCCTTCCTTCCTTCCTTCCTTCCTTCCTTGTCCATCAGTAACTTTGCTCACTTTGTTTGTGCAAATGTTTGTGGAAAATGTCTGTTTCATCCACCACTAAATCTCCCTTTCACAATTAAAAAAATGCTAGTCTTCATTGGCTGGTAAAGTAATAAAGTTTGAGCAAATGTTTTGGGCGAAACAGATCAAAACCATGTCATTTCAGAAAGTACCTCTGGTAGATTTACAGTGTGTGTGTTCTTAATTCCCACTGGGCCAGTAGGACTTGTCCCACTTGGTAAGTAGGATGAGTAATCAAAGGAGAGAGAGGAAATGGAATTTGTATGTTTTGTGCTGGAGTGACTGAGCTTTTATTGTACAAGCATACTTGGATAACTATTCAGACCTCAGGTTGTGAATATCTTTTCCACTCGTTTATGAACAGAGTAAAAAAGTACTCAACTAGCTATAGTTACTTTGCATGTACCTTTAAATTTTCTTCCTAAAATTATTTTACCAGCAGTGTTAAATCAAATGCTTTCAAGTATTTCATAGCTGTTTTACTCAAGACAAAAAAAAAAATTATATTCGATGAAAGCTTTACCTGATCAAGTGGTACTTGAACCATCTTTTATTTTAACAGTAAAATGCTTTAAAATAGTACACAGTGCACAGTAGATATTTTGGCAAATATGCTTTTATGTTCTTCCTTGCATCTTCCTTATGTTCTTCTGGTCATTGGTCAACATAGAGCTTACGCTTGTCAGAAATCTGTAAGACACTAATTTTTGTTATCAAATCAACCACTCCTCTTACTGTTCCTTTTTGTTTGCAGTTAAACATTTTGAGTTTTCCCCCTGCCAAACCTTTGTATTCTTTGTACTGCGTGAATTGACAAACCCAATCTAGGAGTAAACACAACACCTGGAATCCTCTAGCTGATGGTGCAATGAGAGCAAAGGCTAAACTGAGGTCTTCATGAGGATCTGGAAATCCCACAATAGAATTTGAGAAAAAATACAGCAAGAATTCTGTATTTTTAGTTGATCTTAGCAAAACATCAAAAAAGTGCAGATACATGATGTAGGACTTCTCTTTTAGTCTTCACATTAAAATCTTAGGACATGAGTTTTCCATTCTTTAAAGGATGGAGAATGATTTAGAAGGGTTTGGTTTTTTTTAAGCTAAAATTCAAATCTTGTGGCTAAAAACTTGAAATCAAAAAGAAAGCTATATGCAGGGCATGAGCGGAGTTCCTGCCTATGGATGCACAAGATAGGTTTCTGCTGTATACATACTCTATACCACTAAACAAATGGCAGGAACATATGACTGAAGAATTTATTTGTGTTTCAGTAACCTTGAGATCAAAATACTCTAGATGGGTTACACTGACCGAAGGAAAGTACTACAGTTGTCTCTATAAGCAGCAAATTCACTGAACGGAATAGGCATGTGAGAACATCTACAGCAGTAGATCTCAGTCCCTGGCAGGTGCACTTACACTTGTATTTCAGTATTTTATTTCTGGTATTTGAAGCTTCTTGTCTGAGATAACCTCTGCCACTGTTGCTCCATATTCATTTGTGCATTCACTCTTCCACGGTGATATTTTGTCTACATATTTTGCTACAGAGGGTTGGAGAGACTAAAGCTCATCTTTAGAGCAAAAGTAACAAAATAAAATTAATAATAGTAGCAGATTATGTTACTCTGTTTCTCCTGTCTGAAGTTTTATAGGTCTTTGATTTTTTCCTCTCTTTCTCCCTACTTTTTACTTTCAAATTTTTCACTTTTCTCATTTCCTTTGAGAATTCTGCTGTAACTTGTATATAGTATATAATGTATATAGGTTGAGGGAATGAGGTCGCAATTTGTTCTGAATGAGCTGATGCTCCCAGTCATCCACCTCCCCGTAGGGAACAAGTACAACATTTGTCAGGCCAGTCACGAGCAAAGTTCACACAGAGGTTTCACTCTCATAAACCTTCCATTTTCCCAGTTGTAAAAGGGAAGTAGATGTCAGGAAAACTTTCAAACTTGCAAATAAATTGAGTATGTCCTAAGCAGAACTGGAAGATGAGTACAAAAGACTGTAAGGTCATCTAGGTCAGGTGGTGAAGCCCAAAATAGAGTGAACACCTGCACTGATGTCCGTTTCCCCTGAATGCAAACAGGGTTACTAGGCTCTTAAATATTACACCAAACCACGGAGCATTTTTGGGGCTATTGATGAACCAAGGACTTTGAGAGCCAGGATTTAAGGGCACGGTCTGTGAATTCTTGGCTGGGCAGATACATTAGTTGTCCAGTTCACTGGATGGTGCAGAAAGTACTTGGACAGAGGAAGCTGTTCTCCTTCCTTGCACCCAAGCCCAAGGAGAGCTTCTCCATGCTTTATTTGGCAGGGTGCTAAGACCTGACATTTTGACCAGGCCCACTCTCTCCTGATAAAGATACAGGAAATGCACCATAAGCTTTTAGATATGGGCCATTCCCAGTATTGCTTACTTTCACATTCAGACAGAGAGCAGCTGGTGTTATAAGGCAATGCTATCTGCCAAAAGACCTTTAAGAGGAAAATGTAAAAGACATCTGTGTTGAAGGCACCAGCTAAACAGCAAGCAAAGTATTGTATATCACAGTGGGAGAAACTTGCATTAGGTATTGCTAATAGCAGTTCTTAACTTGCAGTAGGCAGGATAAAATGACCCTTTTTTTTTTTTTTTTTTTTTTTTTTTTTTTGTGCAGAGGGATGAGAGCATGCTTGGCCCACAGAACCCCAACCCTCTTCAGTCCCTTTGAAAAATACACTTGGATTGTACTGATTTCAATTATGCACTCAGCTTTGGGCACACATTACAGGGAGATTTGGGCACAGGACTAGGATGCATTTTCAAAACCGATAATAACCATCTAGAAGTCTTTTGGAAATATGTGTGATGACTAACACATATTCCAAATGACACAAAGGCAAATTCAGACTCAGACATGGGGCCCTGAAGCTTCCAGCAGAGACGTTGACACTAAACTGCATTAAATTCTTGCATGTCAAAGAAGGGAAAGTGTTAGGAGGTTGGTAACACAGGAGGCACTTGGCACTGTTTGTTGTCTTTATCTTATTCTATTAATACATTTCTTTTCAGATATATTGCATACTTTATGTTGACATGATGAAGCAGTTTACTGTAATCAGTAATAAACTTGCATTTTTTTCATAAGCTGTTTTATATTTTTTTATATTTTATTGTTGCAAATGAGGACTGAGCTTTCATTCAGCTGTTGCTGTGCCAGTCTGGCGTAACCCCACGAAGTAACTGAAGCTATTGTAACTGAGTACAAACTGTAGGTTGTGCATTTTGCAAAGCATCTGGAAACTTTGGTGGATCAGAGCCAAAGCCATAACTCATTGTTATTGCTCTGATTATGTGATGATTTTATGACATATAATATCCTGTTTTCTTAACAGCAGTCTTTTAAATGCAAACCTCTGGGAACAGATATATTTCTGTCTCTAACATTTGTTTGTTGCTGCCTTGAGTAAGGGTGTTACAGTGAACACCAGGTAAAATGTATTTGTTAGGCTTTGAATCTGGTGCTTGACTATGACAAACTTTCAACACATTACATAAGCAGTTCAGGCATTCAAATCGGCTTCCAAAACAGGACTGAGGGCATCATAACACATCTGACCTTAAATCAGAAAAAAGTATGGAGGGCACGCTGATTCAATGTCTGAAAAACTGAGATACTCCCCTTAATATAATTTGTCTTGGAACTTCAGAATTCCCTTTTGAGATGAGCACACCAGAAAAATGGAATGAAACATGTTGAAAAACTTTTTTATACATCTGGATGTCTTTAGGATTAGGAAGAAATTTGACAGATATTTTCACTTTGAATGTTTGAAGTGTTAACCCTATGTCTGAGAGAGGATAATTTATTTTTATTTGGTAGGTATTTTTCTGGTATCTGGATTTTCAGAAATCACCAAATTTCACATTTGAATTATTGTATATAACAAAATATTCCATGGACTAAAGCAAAATAGGCATTCACTGGAAGGCATAAAAGACTTCTGTTATCACCTTGGCAAGTTCTACAATAAAATGTGAATAATCCCTTTGGAAATTAGTTGATGCATGTAATAATTAAGTTCAGAAATACTGATTCATTTTCTATCCAGGCTTTCAGTTTTTCTATCCCCGCTTTGGCTATTGGATGTCCAATGAGACTTTTTTGAAGGCTGGTTCAGGAGATTGGAAGTTGAACAAGTGGGTTATTTTTTTCATAAAATGAACCTTCAACCCAAATCTTCCTTCTGCTTCTTCCACTCTTACCCCAAAATAAAAAGAATAGCGGCTCACAGCTTCTTTGCTTGTAGCACTGCCTCCAACCCAGTGGTTCCCTATCTTCCTCATTCTGACCTCCAGTTGTTCCCAGTTTGCTCCATGTTCTTCTGTCTATATATCAAAGTAGATAGATGTTTCCCTCATAAAGCTCTTTTCTCTCATAGGAGAGAAGAATTGGCTTCCTGGCCTATAGTTTAGCTAATGTTTCATTGATGAGGTGAGGTTCAGATGGCCTGAATGCATGATTAGTACTGCTTTGTCCTCCTCCTGACTGCCTGTTGCCCTTCATGAGACGTGTGACACCACCTTAAATATTTCTAGTAACTCCTGCTGATGGCCTTAATGGTTCCTTCTGATCATATTCTCTGTTACTTTAAATATTGTGCAAACCTACATTTCCCAGTCAATGAAAATTCCACTCATCTGGGATTTTATCCAGAATAAAATATTTGCAGTATCAAGCAGTTGTTAAAATTTGTAATTATCTTTTGGACTAAACCGTCAGTGAAAGACAGTTCAGCCTTCTCAGAGCTCAGATGGGAAGGATTCATGGGAAGCTTCCATGAAGGATAAAGAAGCTAGTGAGTGCTGGGAGTTTTCCAAGGATGCTCTTCTAGAAGGACAAAAACTTCTCATGCCCTTTAAAGGTAATGGAAGTTGACAGAGCAGAAGACACCTTGGTTTAACTCTGAGCTGCTGAGTCAGCTTGAAAACAAAAGAGAAGTGTACCAGAGATGCAAATGCAGATGAATACCTGTTGAGAACTACAAGGGCATTGCCAGGGTATGCAGAGATGCAGTTAGAAAAGCAAAATCTCAGCTCAGATTGTAATTGGCTAGTAATGTCAAAAACTACAACAAAGGGTTCTTTCAGGTATGTAAACAACTAGCAGAGACAGAAGGAAAATATTGGCCCACTGTTAGAGAGGTGAATTAGTCACCAACACTGAAAAGGCAGAGGTTCTCAATACTTTCTTCACCTCTGTCTTTACCAGCCCTTTTGGGTCCCAGGCCTTGAAAGCAAATATGCGGGCTGATGCAAACACAGACCCACCATCAGCGAAGCAAGATTTGGTATGTGAACTATTACAGGAGCTTGACCCCTACAAATGAATGGGCTCTGACATATCCACTCAAGGGTGATAAGAGAGCTGTCTGATGTAATTCATAATCTTCATAATCTGAGAAATCATGGAGATCAGGGAACATCCCAGAAGACAGGAAGAAGGTTAATGTCATCCCCATCTACAAAAAGGGCTGAAAGGAGCATCCCAGAAAATATAGGCCCATCAGTCTTACTTCAGTACTTGGAAAAGTTGTGGAACAAATCTTCCTGGGGGCTATCACAAGTCAAATGAAACATGTGATTGGGAAAAGCCAGCATGGATTCACCAAGGACAAATCATATTTGACAAACCCGATCACCTTCTATGACAAGGTAACCTGCTTAACTGATGTGGGGCGGGCAGTGGATATTGTCTGCCTGGATTTCTCCAAGGCTTTTAATACAGTTCCTCACTGCCTTCTCCTAGAGAAATTGATGCATTATATTCTAGACAAGTGGTCTGTGCAGTGGGTGGGGAACTGACTAACTGTTCACACCCAGAGAGTGCTGGTAAATAGCTCTTTTTCAAACTGACAACCTGTCACAAGTGGGGTTCTCCAGGGATCAATATTGGGTCCAAGGCTGTTTAATATCTTCATATGTGATCTGGATGATGGGATCAAGTGTATCCTGGTGAGGTTTGCTGGTGATACCAAACTGAGTGGGGAAGTGAAATGCTGGGGTTTCAACCCCAAGCCCCAAATTAAGGTTGACATATGGGTGATTCCCACAGCCCTTCCCAAAGGGGGGGTGAGTTTGCCTTTAGGCTTCCCCCCAGGGAGCAGCCAGCCCTGCAGGGAGAACCATTGAGTAAAGGAGCCCCAGGTGTCTGCATTAAGTAAACAAGGGTCAGGTGTCCCATTGAGGGATAAAAGCTGGGACCCCTTGCAGGAAGGGGCAGTGTCTGTCTGTGAGGTGGATGCCCTGTGTAGAGTTCCCTGTTGGGGAAGGACCTCCTGCCTCCCTGGCAGTGAGCTCCAGTCAGGTTTGGCTTTTGTAAATGTGAGCTGTGTAGAGATTCAGTATGTGGCTTCCTTGGTCTTATGTGTTTGGCTTGTTGACTTGGTTGTCTACTGTCCCTTCTATGGGAGACTGCATTTCACCATTTATTGCACCTTGGGGTTAGTGGGATTGATGTCAATTATACATAAATCTGACTGACTTGTTTGTACCCCCAGCACTCACCCATGTACTGACCCTTTAGTATCAAATACAATTTGGTTATTGGTTCATTTTTATGCTGGCTGTGTCCTTTATGCTAGGCCTGATAATTGGCAAAACAGGAAGTTGTCACTTTGAAAGGGAGAAGCACCCTGCAGGAAGACTTGAACAGGCTGGAAGAGTGGGCTAGCAATAACATTATGAAGTTCAACAAGGACGTCTTTCACCTTGGAAAACAATCCAGGAGTGCAGCACAGGCTGGGACCTACCAGGCTGGGGAGCAGCTCTGCGGAAAGGGACCTGGGGGTCCTGCTGGACAGTAAGCTCAATATGAGTAAACAGTGTCCTGCAGCAGGAAGGAAAGCCAACAGGATGCTGGGTTGCATCAACAAGGGCATCACTGGCAGAGATAAGTCATTATCCCACTCTACTCAGCGCTTTTCAGGCCACACCTGGAATAAGTTTGGGTCCCCATCATGCAAAAAAGATGTGGACAGGCTGGAGAGGGACCAGAGAGGGACCACAAAGATGATCAAGGGACTGAGAAACCTTTTATATGAGGAAAGGCTGAGAGAATGGGTTTGTTCAGCCTTGAGAAGAGAAGGCTTAGGGGAAACCTTATCATCATGTTCTAGTATTTAAAAGGTGGCTACAAAGAAGATGGAGACTCCCATTTTACAAAGAGTTACATGAAAAAGATGTGGCATAAAGTGTACAAGTTACTCCTGGGGAGATTCTGATTAGACACAGGAGGAAAATTTTTTACAATAATAATTAGCCTTTGGAATAATCTCCCCAAGGAAGTGGTGGATTCCCCAACATTGGACATCTTTAAGATTTGTCTGGACAGGGTGCTGGGCCATCTTGCCTAGACTGTGCTTTTGCCAAGAAAGGTTAGACCACCTGATCCTTGAGGTCCCTTCCAGCCTGGTATTCTACGATTCTGTGATTTTATGACATTGATCGCAGATGGAGGGTCCAAGAAGGAATTTCAGACAAAACTGAATTACTGAGAAGGTTCTACAGTTTGTCCATTTCAGAAGAGATTCAAAGCTTCCACTGGGAGACCTTTGACTAGAGGTATGTTAACCAAATGATGGGATGCACCCCCTCTCTGATGTATTAGTTTCAGTTGCTGCTGGTCATCTGTTTGGTACTGGTTCCTCAGCAAAGGTGCAGTTGCTTGTGTAAATGCTTGTAGACTATTTAAAAATAAAACTAACCAGGTTTGCTAGCCTGTAGTATCTGGGATTTAAATTACTTCGGAGCCCCTAAAAAGTGAGTTATCACATCTCTGCCTGCTTTGAGCCTGATAAAGTCTTTTCCAACCTAAATTATTCCATGAGTCCACAGATCTTGAGTCCATGAAACTTAGTTGAGTGCAAAGGCTGTTTAGAATACCTCACTACATGGATTGCTCCACAGGTCAGTAAAGGACACTGGGCACATTTTAAGCCAGAATCCATCCAGTAATATATTTGTTTTTCTGTTATTCCTGTGAACACAGTTTTTCTTGCCTCCTTTGTATGTGTGCCCCTCAGAGCAGAGCAGGGGCAAATTCCACTGAAATGACCAGAATTTCACCTGTCTTTAAGGTCTGAGTTGACTGTAGCACTTTCAATTTGCTAAATACCACAAATACTACTTTGTGCTGGCCAGCTGGCAATCAGACATACAAGTGGATGTAACCAGTTAGCAGGGAGCCTAGTTCTAGTTGGGGATTGGACATGTACGTGTGTATCCTACACATGACTGCAGCTAGGTTTCAGCCTCTGGACCTTTAGCACTGTAAGGCAGTACTATTGTCTGCCAAGCCAGACTGCAACTCCCCACTCACCAAGCTAAAAGCTGTGCCAAGTTTGAATTAATGGGAAGCTAAATATGAGACAAGATATGTCCTAGTACTCTTATACAGGTTAGTTCAGCAGAGAAGAGGGACAACATTCACTAATATTGTTTTTCTATTCTTTTACATTTTATTTCTTTAACAGTCTCATTTACAGTTTTGTAAACCACTATTTCCATCACTTTCAGACAAAAAACTCATGTTGCTTCTCTACTTGATATCTTGAAGGAAAGAGTTCATTAAGGTCCAAATATATATGCTTTCATATCACATTTAATCAAAATCTCCACTCAGAAGAAGTTGACTTTTAGTCATATTCATGTAAAAGTAACTGGCAGTAGTAATCAGTATCTTATATTAATTCATATTTTTTTAACGTTGAGATAATCTGGAGTTTTCTATTATCAGGTGTTTTGGTTTTTTTTTTGTTTTTTTTTTTTTGAAATTCTGTATTCACTTTTGTCTGAGGCCTTCTTGGGCCTGAAGGAGAACTTACTCATGCTAGTGTCTCTTCTCTATTGCACTGTTTTTAATTAACTTTATAGTTGCAGATCTGTAGATAATTTTTTTTGCCCTGTGAATCAGTTTCTTTCTAATAACAGTTATAGATCCATCTACGAAACAAAAGAAGGCCCTATAAAGAAGAAATAATAAATGGAAAACAGATATTTGGCAAAGAACATTAGTGCTCATTCCTTTCACCCATCACTGTTTCTTAGCATTTAATGAGTAATAGATTATGTGGCTTCTCCCAGTCTTTTTTAGCTATGTTGTGGAATGCACTTCACTGGAAGACTTTAAGTGAGATTAGTAAAACTGCTGGTAAACTTGATATTGCCTCAGTATGAGAGGATGAACTAGATGACCTCATGGATTTCTTTACTTGTGGGTTTCTTCCCTGCTTTGCGTGTCTGTGATCCTCACAACTCAGACCCTTTGTAAAAAGCTGTGCCATGCTGCATTTAGTTTAGCCAAAACTGGAAATAAAATATAAGTGCTAATGATTTTCTCCCTTTGTATTTCACATATCTGAGCTTAGGAACTTCATCTCTTTCCATTCAATTTAAAGCGGTGAAACAAAAGAGAAGTATAATTTAGAGACTTATTACTGCCAGAGATCTTGCTCACAAATGCTTTGCTCTGTAAAGAAAAAGGTCAAGAAGGTTTTAAACCAGGATGTTCCTTGCCATCTGAGCAATTTAGGATGCAATTATTTGCAACTAATACAGTTTGGGATGTATGCCATCACTAGAACAATGAGACTTTTCCCTTGGTTTTGATCCAGTAAACATTCTGTTACAGAGCTATGTAACAGTACATATGGACACAAGGGAAATGAAGGCAGAATTTGAAAGAATTTGAAAAAAGTCACTGAATTGAAGACAAACTCATGACACAGATTTTTAACTTAGAATGAAGCTGGTCTTAAGAATGAAGGCTTAATTTATGATTGCTGAAGAATTACAAGGCTATTGGAGGTCAACAGAACTGTGTTATGATCTACACAAAGTATAAAAGCAAAGAAAACAATTACTTCAATCCACTGTTCAAAGCAAGCTATTATGTCTGCCTAGTTTAATGAATTGTGATGTAGTAGAAAACAATGACATTTTCAAACAACATATTTTACTTGCTAACAAAGTGATCTGAAACTACATGTTGCTGTTCTGAAGTTTTTCCAGAAATTCAGTTTAATCAATAATCAATACATTTTCCAGAAATCTTTTTCTATATTTGGTCCATAACACCAAATTGAGAAGATAGACAATAGCATTTAGTTTGAAATGACCTTTTCTATCTGAAGATAATTGCTGTGTACAAGTATGTAAATATATTGTCACAAGAGGTAAAGTTCTAATAACTTTTTTTATACAGCATAGTCATAGGAAACATTTAACACTTTTTCTGTCTTTTTGGTCGATTGTACATAGTGAAAGCAAATTAATATTTTTCCTGTTCAGATAAAATCTTTCTTCTAATATTTGTGGTAATTCCAACTGAAAGGAAAATGCATTTTCTGAACAGAACATGTTTTAGCCACACAGCTTCTACCATGTCTCAGAGTCCTATAGAATGGCCAGTGTCCAAGGACACAAAAAGAGGTAAAATATCTGTTCCAAAATATATATGGAAAACTACTTTACAGGACATTTATGTCTGTTAGCATCAGCTGTGTCACATATGTTAAACTTATACTAAGCTCTAACATGCTGAACAAAGCCAGAGTATGTAAACCTCTGTTCTTTTGAAACAACAGAACAGAAATAGGACAGAAATGAAACAGTAGAAAAGCAGCCGAAAAAAAGACCTATAATCACATGCAAATACTGAGATGATGACTATTTTCAATTTTAATTATGCTACATTCCTCATCTCAGAGACTTGTATTAACATATAGGTACCAGAAGTGCTGAACAAATCTTGTCAAAATGTTTGTTAATTTATTCGGAGCAGAATCTATCTGTTTTTTTCTGAAAACAATGTGGACTGTGGTTGAATACACACTTGTGCATTGTTAAGCAGGAGTATGTTCAGCTGCGTCTATTCCTCTCGTAATGCTGTTACAGATTTTACCTACGCACACTCCACTCTGTCTTACCGATGCTTTAATCCAGTGAAGGAAGGCTCACAGCTTCCTTATTTCTAATAAGTAAAAGATCAAATAGTCTTAATTATCAACACTATGGTCTAGCCACCAAAAATGGGGGTTTTAATGATAAAAATTAATGTGTATCATATTTTAAGCCTAGATAAGACTTCAGAAATAGCCATAGAAACCTAAAAATATCAACTTTGTCCTCCTGTGTGGGAAGATCCTGCTGGCAAAAGCTATGGAAGGACAAGATAACAGTAGGCTTTTTTATACAACTTCGGTGTTTGGTCTGGATATGTGAAATTGCGATGTCCTTAGCTGAGGGGCATTATCAGAGACCTCTTCCAGGCACAAAGCTTTAAAAGCAGAGCCAACATATCACCCACACCTTCTTTAATAATTCTTTCCATCAGTGCTTAGGTTGGGAAAGAAATTCTTTATTCCCTGTTCTGTAGGTTTGACACATTTTGAATACCTGACAGGCCAAATTAAAGTGAGGTATTGTAGAGCAGGCTCTGTCTGAAAGGTTCATTAATAAAGACAGAGACCTCTGCTAGAAGGAACAGTGTTTCAGAAAAATAAAGTGCAAACATTGTAATAGTTTTGTTCTACTTCAATAATTCTGTGGTTTGGGGTGTTTTCAGCAGAGCAGATGAAAACTGAGCCATGGATTAAAGGTATACAATACTCAATAGGAATCTGATCTTTTTTGTTTTACAACAAATTAAATTAATAATTATCAGCTTCAGACAGGAACTCAGAAAAATATGTAAATCCACCAAGAAAGAAATGTGAAAGCATATAATCTCTTCAGAATGCATTTTGTTGTTCCCTTTGAAAGCAAGATATTGAAAATGGTGCAGTTTTTAGTTTAGCCTTGAAGCTCTGTTTTTCATTATTGTGGCTTATTGCCCACTATTAACTGTTTCCAAAGCCCATTCGAAGCTCATATGTTCTTTGCTTCTGCTACAGATTGTGAAAGAAATTGCTGTATACTGTGGCCCGTTAAGTTTTATATTTGGTTTGCTGTAGAAAAAATTTTAACAGTAACTTCTGCTGCGTACTCTTTTGACAGTAGAAAAGGTGACACGGTAGTGTGGATTGCCTCTGTGCCTCGTAGCAGGCTTAAAAGAAATTTGTTTGTTGATGAGTTGCCTGGGAGCTGATGTGGTACCTGAAGAGCTACCATGTGCAGCAGTGGCTCTGCACCCAATATTTGGCTCATTCTTCACTTTCTGCAGAAATGAAAATATGATGGTGGGATGGAAGGGAAAGTCTTCTGTGCCCAGAGCAGTTTTCTTGATCTGTACACCGTGGATGGGTTCCATCTTACTTGACTTCTGTTTCAACGTAAGTTGTTGAGCCCTACAGCTGAGCTTGTTCCATTAGATGCCTTTATAATCAACTGGGAAAAATCATCAGTTTTAAGGCACAATTCTTATGATCTGTTTTGAATATCTATTATAGTTGTCTGAATGGCTTAGCTATAAAGATGTGGTGTTTGTGTTTCAGCTGTTAATATCTGATCAGATGAAACCTGTCCTGAGTAACTTGTATCCTGAGCAATCCCAATATAATGTGTGACAACTCATGCGTGCAAGGTTACATAAGTGTGGTGATTTAGGCCCTGCTGGGACCGGAGACTACATTGCTGTTGTCCCTCCCCCACCCTCAGACACAAGTAGGGCACAAACCCCGGGTTAAAATAAGAAGAAATTTAATACAACAGTGTGATAAGCAATCTGAACAACAACAGTAGCAATGATAACAACAATAAACAGCAATAACAGTGAACAAGACAAAAGATATACAGAGAAATACCGCAATGGTTACAGACAGCTCGCTCGCGATGCTCCCCGAGACCAAAGCCACAAAGGAAAAAGTTCCCGCGTTCCAGTGCCCGGACCTGATGTCAGCGTGGTATGAATAACCCGGCTGGAGATCCCTTCCCCCTCTCTGCTGGGGAAACTTAACCCTATCCTAGCTGAACCAGGACAATAAGAATCCTGTGTTCACAAGAGGTAGAGAATGTGGTGCAAACTCCTTTAGCAGGATGTTGGTTGCATGCACTAGCACGAGACACATGTAGTTCAAACCTGCCACTTTGTGACTACTGAGTATCTGAAGATCAATATGATGTTCAGAAGTCAAAGACTTGTGGGGTGCTGGATATTCTGTATAGATATATTTCAGCAGAATGAAAGCATATTTATTCCTAAATTATTTGACCTGCATTGGATCTGTCTCTTCACCCACTGAAAATTCCTAAAAATCTTAACAATACAGGGTCAAGTCATTATAGAGGTAACGTCATTTTTGCATAAATGTTTCTTTTGGAAAAGGAAGTGAAAAAAGAGAAAAGTGGAAAAAAAAAAAGATGGTTGATGAAGGAAATTGAACAGCAAAACCACTTTCCCCCATAATAATTTTATTTGAAAGTATAAATTTGTGGGATTTTGAAACTTTTTCTTTATATACCTTGAAGCTTAACCCTTCATCCAGGTTTTTATCATCTGTTAGGAATGCAATTTATAATTTAAATAAACAATAGAAAAACAAACCCACTAGTGATAAGACTGAAGGCTCTGTCTTTAGTCTCTGAAATAAAAAATTAAAGTGTTCACCCCTCACCTTATGAAGTTATAAAGCCTTGCTCCAATCACATACTTCTGTGACTGTTCCATACCTTTTAGGTTAATGAAATGAAACACATTATGACTTGTTCAAGAATGGTTGAAATAGAAAAACTAATCTGTAAATATTATTATTTGCTTTTATTATTTTGTAACAGAATAATGTGATCGGCACAGCAAATTAACATACAGTATAGAGGTTCAAAAATGCATGTTTTCTTTTTATCCTTTTGAGTTCTCAAGTCCCAGCCTGACAGTCTGGGCTCTTTCCAAATAGTTCTTTCACCTATAAATACCAAGCTTGAGATGAGGTATTGACCATCTGGGAAAGTCAACTTCCTGGAAAGAAGAAAGAAATGGATAGTGTCTAAGTCTTAGGGGTAGGTGTCCATCAAGATGGAAAGAGCACATCATACACTTAATTTTGGATGTGGTTTTGACCCTCTCACTTTCTGAGCAAGTGGTGGACTTTAAGAAACTTGGAAGCATAATTTTTGATGACAAGAACCTGGATAGGAGCATTGACTTTGCATTAACTCTTCATGGGAGCATCTGTGTTAGGCAGTAAGTTTTCTTTGTGGCAAATGGGCATTATTCTTGTTTCTCCAGAAGGCTGTTAACTTTACCATGATCCAGATAATCTTCTGGAGCTGCTACTCTTCATTCTTTGACTAAAGATGGTTTCAGCTGCCATCTCATAACTTGCAGGACACTTCTAAACAGGAATATGGGACAAAGCATCAATTCACATGCCAAGATATGATAAAATACTCGTGTCAATAGCAAGTCTCTATCATAAAGTGTTATAGTTTAAAAAATTAAGGCAACTTTGGATTTCATAGTCATCCTAAATACATCCATATTTACTTATTTCCCTATGTTTGTAGTGTTCATCCCTGTCCAAATCTGAACATCTCTCTCAGATGATATGCTAGAGCATCAGTCCCTCAGAGTCCTCGGTAAAGTGAATGGAGAAAGGCAATCCTCCAGTGAGTGAGTTGGAGCACATGTCCATTCCCCTAATGAAACAGACAGAAACTGATATAAATTAATATATATTTTGAGTTCCGTATTCTTTATAGACCAGAGATATGGCTGATAACCAGACTTCATTGTAAACTTCAAGTAAGTGCTAAATTATAGCTCCTTGTTTAGATGAATCTGCAAATTATCTAAGTAGGAGTTAAAATACTAGTACCATAAAATAGAGGACTTGTCAAATTTGCAACCATTCAAATAAAACTTCATTACACAAGTGTAGTGCATCTGGTTAGATTAGGAATTCTATTTACATCTCATAGTAAAAAGGTTGCTACTTGATTTTTTTTAGTTCTATGAAGCAGTTGCCTAAAGTGGAGCGGGATCCCCATACCAGACAAATCCCTACTTTAGAGTTAGTCTCTACTTATCCTACTGGAGACTTTTTATTTAACCACTAACTGAACTCTCATCAATCAGTACATAAAGGATATGAAATTGCATCTCCTACATCTCATCAGTACTCACTAGGCTTTTAGAGATTACAGAGATCTCTTAGCTGTGTTTTCCACTGGGTTTAATCTGGCATACAGATTTTCAGAATATTTACTAATAAGTCTTTGCTGACAAAATTAGAGGAACACCTGCGTCTAACTTGAATCTCAGCAAGACTTGAATCTTGTGACCCTGTGATTCTGTGAACTGTATGGAAGAAGATGCAAATTTTCAAGAGGTATAAAACAAATCAGATGTGCTTTTTCACTGTGGTAAATGATCGTGATGTGAAAGATTCAAAGCTATACATGTTAGTTTATATTAATGATTAGAAGTGCTTTTTCATTTCAAAGGTCTATAATTTGACATCTGAAGTAACATATAATTTACAAAATACAAAGAGTGTTACAACTGTAACATAAAGTGCAGATGAACATACCACAGCCTCCAGATATCCCATTTCTTGTTTTATAAACCAAAAATACTTGTGGGAGCATCATAATGTTACAGAACGCTACACTGTGCAAACAGATCTCTGCTCTTAGTTTACAGATGTGGAGGAAAAACATGTGGTCAGACAACCCCTTAAACACTGCACATGTGGATGTTGCAAGCAGCAAGTTATTCCAGATAAAATCACTATAAAGTTACGATCAGCATGCTTTTGCTCAGTTTGTCATTTTTCCAACAGTTTATCATGATCTGACGTTGTATTTTTTGATACCATTACTCTCTGTATGAGGAAAGCTTTGGATAAGGAGCTTGTACTTCGGAACAGGACAAGCAAATCTGAAGTTAGTCTACTGGGGGGAAAAAAAAAAAAGTGTATATGAGCTGTATCTGGTAGGGTACAAAAATGAGTATTCAGGAACTTACACCTTGCATGAGCTCCTGGCATTTGAGGCATTCACTATTAAGTGTTGTGAAAGGATAGAGATTACTTTTGGAACTTGCTGTAATTGCTGTGGAGAGGTACTCGTTAGCTTTGTGGACCTTTGAGATAATTGCACTCAACAGCTGCCACTGAAGTCAATCAGAAGACAGGAAAAAAATATCTTGGAAATGTCCAGCTTCTTGTAAATAGTGGTTATGAATGGCACACTGCCAGTGAACCACCAACACTCATAAATGATAACACCTCTTTCATTTGGCTTTAACTCAGAACTAACTCCATGACTTCAGTCAGTTATTGGAGGGTGAGAAAGGCAGAAGAAGACTCAGATTTTTTGCTTTACAAGAAATACTTTACAGCACATCCAAATCTTGCTTCGCTTCACTTTTGCACTCTGATATAGTGAAGAAGTTTGTACTGTTTTACCAGGAGAAAGCAGAGTCATCCTAAAGCCATTGAACTGGACATTGTGCAGGCCATTTAAAGCCTCTGTGTGTCTGGGTTTTCATAGATGCATTGAGGTCATTTGTTGGACCCGCATACCTTTTCATTCCCCACTATGTTGGATTCTGAAGCTCATCAGCCTAGAAGAAGGAGGTTGTTTAATCACCATAATCTCTGTGTGGTGGTCTGTTATTAAGATCAATCTTTCTATGGACATTTTGCAGTGCAAAGTGGTAAGCTGGAGTTTATCTACTACATGTTTTCTTTCTAGTTCACTTTATATGAAAATATAAATGCAATACTTTCAGACTAGCGGCCAAACTTGAGCTGTTTCCTCCTATGTTATTCTTTCAACACAATAGAAGACAGGTGTAACATCATAAAATAGAGGCTTTCCAAACATTTTTTAGCAATTGCAAACAATTATTTAAGCAATTCTATTCAGTTGTCATAACATGGCACATCTACACAGCCATGTGCCCTAAGAAAACGGTTTACTTTTCATTTAACCCATATCCGTCTCTTTTCCCTTTCCCTTTTTTAACCTTCCCTCAAGTTTTCTTACTGTCTTTCTTATGTTGGTAATGTGAAAGATTAATTGAAAAGAAATAAGTTCTCAGACATTAATACTTTTCTAGAAGTATCCTCCCCTGATTCAGTTATGCAGAACTGCCATTTTTATGAGATATTAGTATTAGCAGCTGAAGGGTAAACATCAGTATGGTAGAGTCACCACAGCAAGATTACTCCACATCCGTGTATTGATTTCTATAAAAAAAAAGACTGTAAGTTTTATACAATCTCTACTGTTGTCAAATGATAAAAAGAGTGTAGAAAGGATGTGGAAGGAGGGAATTAAAAAGAAGTAAAAGCAAGATGACAATATCCTTGCAATAATACTTAATTTACCTTTGTTAAATTACTATCCTGTACCTAATATAGATTACAGTACACAGTATATAATGGTATCCAATGTATGCTATATCATAATACACTATAATATTTTCAGGAATAGTTCCTTTACATTATCTCAGTCCTTTTGTCTGTAGCATGTCCTCTAATCTGATTTGAACTGAAAATGTTTTAGTTTTCTGCAACAGCCAAGTCTACCACAAGGTCAGGGTCTCAGTGTCCACAGTAAGTTCTGGAAGCTTTTGCCACACAGAAGAGAGCTCATGCTGGAGGGAACCTGGGCTGTGCGTTTGGTTCAGGTTTGTAGGGATTTTGCTGAGTTACTGCTGGGCAAACATTCTGAGTAAAATTCCTTTTGCAAGATATCCTATTCCTCAGGAAGAGTAGGAAGATGAAAAATAGCTGGTTAACGACTAGGAGAGTGGGCAGGCCGAGAGCAATCCATCAGCTAGACTGTTCATATGTCTAGGCAAAAATATTGAAACAATACAATTATATTCAGTCCATGGTTTTAGAACTGCCTATAATCAAATAATCATATCAGTCAGAAAAACAATGTGAGTTATAATGTGGATGGGTCTGCTATGGGATATGAATGTATCTGTGCATACTTTGCTGAAGGAAAAAATTGTTTCACATCTCCAGAAACCTGAATTTACAGCAGTTCATTTTATTGGTGGATGCATGAAAGTTAAACACCTCACAGTCTCACTCAAAATGTATGTGAAAGGAGTAGCTCTACACACTCTCTGAAGTGCTGAATCTTGGTGAGAGTAGATTGGGTCAGCACCTGGGTGTGGAACTTTGCCCGGATCCAAATGTAGGCTCTGTCCTTGCAAGAAAAACAGTAGTTAACATGTTTCTGACATTTTGAGGGGGAACAGCCTGAGTCACTTTGATTCAGCTGTGTTTATAGAGCTGCACTGTCTGCACTATCTGCCTCCTCATTGCTTCCCAGACCTGAAGTGAATCACAGAAATCTTCCAGATGTCAGTCTATTAGAGCAAGTAAATTGCTGTATAAGATTATTTGTGTAGGTGAAGGGAACTGAAGTGATTAATAAGCTGTAATTAACTGTCTTAATGCATTGTTGAGGAAGCCTAAATTTTTATTTTTAATTATTTTTTTCTATTTCCACTGTGCTTCATTTTTGTGCTAATGTGATTTCAGTATTGACCAAAGCAAGGCTTCAGCTCAGCATCACTTATCATGTCTTATGCAGTAGAATAAGCATCATCACGAAGCACATTATTCAATTTTCAGAAGTAATTAGCTGTTTTTTGTGAGGGGGGCCTTGTTCAACTAGTGGCTGCTTGATTACTTTAACTGAATGGAAAGGACATGCAGTAGTAAATTACTGCAAGCAGGCTGTTAGAGAGAGAGGGGTGAATTCTAACTTCAGTCTGCTCATTTGGCACTAACTGCATGCAATCTGTTTCTGTCCATGTGTGAAAGCTACCTGCATGCAGTCTGCTGTTCAGTAAGCCATCAAGCTGTAAGGAGACTGCATTTTCAGTCTGCTGTGCACCAGAAGGCAAACCTTTAATCAGTATCTTTTGAAAAAGATCATGATTAATAAAAAAAATATCCGTGAAATTCACTTCTGTGATTATAACAGCAAGTGTACTGCAAATTCATTAGAGTCAATTTTGACCCCATTGTTGTTTAGAAAATAAATGACTACATGGCCAGATTTGTAGGTGTTCTAGGAAAACAAACTTTCCTGTCTTATTCCTGTCTCCCAGCTGTGTATATTAAATGAGTCTCTGGGGATATGTAAAATTTAGTGCTGGACATAGCTATTAGACAGCAAGGAAAATATTCTCATTCAAAGGTTCTTCTGAACAAAATGTGTATTGATTTTCAAAGGCAAATCAGTCCTTCATTACTTCATTCTTTTCATGGTAAGCCACAGTGTGGTAAAAGGGAAATATAAATAATAACCAGATACTGTCTATAAATACATGTATCTTTTCTATTTTGATACAGTCTTCATTGAGTGCATTGTCCAAGAAACTGTAATCTCAAATGATGTTGACAAATTTCCTTTTAAGTATTATATTTTTTACTGAAGCTTTTAACTGAAGAGGAAGAAAGGAGAAAAAATCCCCACGTTTTCTTAAATATTCACATTCTCTCACTCTCTTTCATACATATAGAGTAAAAGTCACAGTCTTCCTTTCTGCACTACCATAGGCTTATATAGCACCTTCTTAATATAAGAAGCTTCAAATTGAGTTACAGATAGTGTGGAATGGAGACCTATCCATGCACTGTCCAGGACATTTGCACAGAGACTTTCTCTAGTGTCATTTACACATTCTTAATTTTAACCCTCACATTTCTTTGTGTATGCAACACATTCTAAACTTTACATAACTAATACATTTTTCATAAAATACTTCCTGGTCACAGTTAGAAAGATTTGTGTAAATGCTCTCTTTCTAAAAATATATCCTATCAAGATCTTTGAACGTGTCTCTTGACTCACTTAAACAGCTTAGTCTCTTAATAAGAGAAGGATCTGATATTTGGTCAGAAAAGCCTCAGAGATGGACCCTTTATCAGAGATGGACCCTTCATCGAAGGCCACTTTAAAAATAGAGTCAAATGCAGAAGGGTCAGCTGCTGCTTGCTGCTCTGCCAGCCACTATGACCTGCCTCCCACTGAGCTGCTGGGAAATTGCAAGGTGTTAGGGATCATCCCTGCCTAAAATGGGGAATTGCAACCAGCATACCTCTATTTCACACGCCTCTCTTTTTTTTTTTTTTTGGCACCTTTCAGGTGAGGAGCAGTAGTCGCTGAGGTAGCCTTCCACAAAATGGACATCCCAGGCTCAGGTCTGGCCCCATGGCAAACCCCTGTGTCCCTCTGACCATCTATACCTGGGTGATATTTTTCAGTGCAGACTGGGTATTGAGCAGACAAACCATTTGTACCACTCTCACTGGAGAGCAAGCATAGGTCTTTACACCAGGGGTATTGCTTTTTGAAGAGGAAGGTGTTTGACTGTTGGGAGTTGAATGACTCAAATGTTCAACACAACTGCTCTCAGGATCTGTCCCTGTGTGTTCCCCGAGACACCGTTAAAGACAGCCAACATCAAAGCACATGGCTGCATGAAGCTGGCCGTGTGCTCAGGCTTTTCAAACATGTGTGTCAGTGTTAGACTGTAAATATGCAAAGAGAAATACCTCCTCTTGTACACCAGATACAAGTGTGCTTTCCATTAGAGTGAAGACTCCACACATATGTAGAATCTGTCACTACATGAAAGGCAGGAACTCACTGTGTTTTTTGTCATTGTTTGAGAAAACAGTTTCAGAAGTCTTCCACTTTGTGTTTCTGAGCCTGTATTAGTAGCTTCCTCAATGTCCCCCAGGCAATATATGGCTCTGATGTGTATTCCAAAATCTAGTATTGCCATGGAGGACAATTTCTGTATAAAACAGTGTGTGCACTAATCCCTTAAACAAAAACATTTTACTTAACCCTGCAGACAACATAACTTAAATAAATAATAAACTTTTCTGGCTTTTTTAAATGACTATATTTGCTCCATGTATTTACCATTTACTTAGCTTTGGTTTTGTCTACTCTTCCAAGGAAGCAAAGCTGTTGAAATGCTGAAATATCACTAATGGCTCACTAATACATTTTCAGTCCTTTGGGCCAATTTAAGATCAATTTAGACTAAAAAAGGAAATTCCAACCTTCCAATATTTTGGGGGGTTTTTAACAAGAACAAGAAAAGAAAAGAAATCTCAGTGCTCCTATTGAACTGGATTGCAGAACTTAGTTCTTTTGCATCCTGTTTGGCAGTCACCAGTTTGCTATTCATTATGAATATTTTGCGGAAAAAAAATCCAGCATTACATTCATTCTCTTGTGTTCAGGGGATGTGCGGGAGAATCCAGAGCAATCGGTTGCGAAGAGAGAGATTTAAGCATCCCGAGGCCTAGGAAAATAAACCATGTCCAAGCAGTGTAACTAGGATTCCTTATTCGTTGTGTAGGCAGTGTTAGTGAGGTAAATCTTGCAAAGGAAGATTAAATATTTTTTCTTAGTAGAACACCTGATACAACTGAGGGAAGAAAGCATACACAAAAAGTGTCTGGGTACAACCCTTTTTAAAAATTTAAAATAGAAGAATTCAGCTTGTAAAAAAAAAGATTCTACATGAGCCAGTACAGTGATTAGGAAGTCAGATGTATTGCCCCACAGAAAATCATATGGAAAGGAATGTATCTTAAGTGTACCTTTCTCTGGGATTTACACACGCAGTCTTGGGTTACAGGAGAGCCTGTCCTCCACTTTGAATTGCCACATGCTTTCTCAGGGAGTTAAGTACCTACTTCGCTCGGTCCTTTCTCATCTAACAGTTAACAGGGAGCCTGGTGGTGCTCCCTCCATTCAGTTTCACCCTCTTCTTTACACACACCTAGCCTGCAGATGGAGCAGGTTCAAGGCTCTTTGTAAATCAGTATTTAACTATGTACAAAGCAAATGCAAGCAGCTTCCTTGGGAGAAACTGAGACAGAACTGCCCGGAATAATCTATAGCCCACTGACCGAAGGGAAGATGCTGGGAGCTTGAATTGAAATCTCTGATGCGAATTAGTTAAAAGAGGGACTTTAAATTGTGTTTGTTTTGTCACAGGGAAATGTTCTACCAGAGTAATACTAATGTTTTGTGCACTGCACATTACCAGTGGCATGTACTAAGAACACCTATCAGATCAAGCACTGTTGGCAAAGAGATTTCTGAACTGCTAGAGCTCAAGGTGCTGACTAACAAACAGCTCTGCTGAGCTATGGGTTATTTTGCCTATGCCCACTAGAAGAAACTTAGGCACTTAGGAGGGTGGTGGCAACTGAGTGAGGGGTTTGAGATGTTACATTATAGGTGCGGGTAGTGTTGGATGGAGGTCCAAGTCATCAGCCCAAGCTGATGTATAAAATGAGAGGCAGAGTTGTGAATTGGATCCAAACATCCTAAATCTCTCCTTGAAATCTTAACCTTAGTATGGCCCAAGCCCTAAATAAAGTTAATAGATGTTCTTGCAAAATCTACAGGATTTGTGCTAAAAGTGAGAAGTACCATTGGTATGGTACACCCTAAAACACTGAGTTCATCTGAACAGCCTTGCTTACTGGGACAAGCAGCTTTAACAGTAGCTTTAGCAGATGTAGAGTTCACTGGACTAAGTCCTTGACTAACAGTTTTTTCCAATACATTGCATCCATTGTCAGAGTATTTCAATTTCAGAATTAATGAATGAACAATAATGCTTTTCAGAGCATTTTTTCTCTCATACCTTTTCATAGTTTCTGAAAGTAGTGATAGATGTTCAGTCTGAGAAGTTTTACTGTGTTCATCATGGTTATGATATAAAGGTCTTAGTCTAAAATCAAAGGGACAAGGCCAGAGCTCATGCACATCTTGCACATAAGAAGGTGTAGAGTATAAGTCTCTCTGCAATGTGAGCTGTGTGTGCCATATACCCTGAGCATGGGAGGGTAGAAATGAATGCTCCTTAAAAATAGCCTCAAGGCTGTGGGGTTTCCCAGCTAATACAGTACATTTTTAACTAATTACCAGGGAAAACAGTCAGAGCCACATCAGCACTTTATTGAGAGAGAACCACAAATACCTGATAATTCTTTTCATTATCACATAAAATATTTACTTCTTACACTGTCAAAGCACATGGCTGACAAGATATTCCTCATTTTCAGATAATGGGCTTGGCAAAATTCAAGCCAATCCACATTCAGAGATTGCACTGGGAAAAGATGCAGGGAAAGAGGAGAACTAAGAGTGATTTCAAAACTGATGCATCTCTTAAAGTCTCCAGGTCAAAATTATTGTCTCACTTTTAAAACTAAAAAACCAGCAGAACCTAAAATAGTAAAATGTCTCTTTTTATCTGCTGTTCCTTGTTCCTGTCTTATCTTCTTTTTAAGGGAGGAAGAGACACTGAATTCTTTCCATTCCTTTTTTTCTTGCTTTGTGTTTTTAGTTTATAAAACATACAAGCTGGAAATCGTCACTGTTCTTGATTGGGAAAAATATCATTAGTTGCATTAGGAAAACATGTTTGCTAAGAAAGCAGTTGAAAAATCCATGCAGATGTTAGCTTCAAAAATTGGGGGAAAAAAAGCGCTGTGTCTATCTTTAGGTACAGTTTGAAATATTTTCCAAAACTTATGTTTACAATATTTTATTCTTAATGAATTTGGGTTTCACATTCAGCTGTCTTCGACTAATTCTACTACGTCTCTGAGCAGTTCAGAATCATAATTCACAAGTCTCTGCTAGATTAAGAGCCATGCTTTTTAGCCCTCGTGAATATTTTTGTTCTATTGTTCACAAATGCAGACCTTTGAACTATTGACTGTTTGGGAGCAGGAAGGCAGGTGGAGAGTCTAACTGACATGTGCGGTACTAAACATGACATAAAATGGAATTGAATCAAAATCCTTCATAGATTGAAAGGATTTTTTTATATTCCTCACACTTATAAAAGATACTAAAATAGTGATATGTAGCTTGCAGTATTTTCTCTAAGTAGCGTTTATTTCTTAAAACAGTTTCTTAGCTTTCTGTGAGGTTAGCATCCTCTGCAGAGGAAGCCATTTTGCATCTGCTGTAGTGTCAAGATTAAATTTATTCGTCCATATTATCCATGTGCTTTGAGGCAGTTGTCTTTGTTAAGAGGAACATATGAGGATTTTCAAAAGCTCTTTAGCAGATAGGTAGTAAAAATACTGTGTAGACATTTCAACACTGGTTAAAGCATATGACATAATTTACAAAAAAAAAAAAAATATTCTATGAAGAGTTTTGTGATTGAGACAGAAAAATCCTGCAATTCATGGTATGCTTGTATTCTTAAGGCAAATTACTAAGAATTATAACAACAGCATGAATAGTGTTAGTAAGAACTTGAAAGCAATTTATACTGATGGCTGCACTTTGTCCATATTTCAAACTGTTCTCTGATGTCTCCACCATGCCTTGACAACATGGCCAGTATCTCAGCTTTTCATATCATTCTCAGTCTCCTACTGATGTCTGCGCACTGCATGTTCCAACCCTGTGTGTGCCCAGACTCCTTTTCTAAAGTGTTTTTATGGTCCCTACCAGATCCATGTGGAACTGAGCATCTCATATTCTTTTAATGGTTTTTGTGACAGTGTGTTTGGGGTTGCTGGGGAAATATTATTCCATTTTTGCAGATGGAACACATTAATTTCCTTACAAAACACAATGGTGGCAGTTTCATTCCTTTAAAACTTAGCTGCAACACATGGACACATTACTCTATCTCTTCAACCCATTAATTCTGTATTCTCTGTTTAATGGATTTGTGTGTCTTTTGATGTAGGCAATGTCTTCATCTATGTCTTAGTGCTTGATGAATAATAATAGTTATTGTTTCCCAGCCAAAAGCAGTTGTGAACTGAAATTTCTTGGGAGACTGCCTCTCTCTTTGTGAGAGCTTTCTAGAACTATTTTGTACACTCATGAGTTTCAGTTCAATCTAGTTAATTTGGATGTTGAACCTCTGAATTTTTGGAGGTTCATCTATCACTGAATAATGGAGACGGACAGAGGGAGGCAGTTGAATAGAAGTCAATATGCCAACTGTTCCTTCATTTATTACTGCCATATTAATAAAGTTGATAGAGTGGAACTAATCCATCTGCTCACAATTTATTCCCTAGCAATAAGATACAATTTCACTATTTCATGAGCTCACTCTTTGACTAATTTTATTAGAATTCTTTCCATAGCATCATTTTTTCACTTTTCATCCAGTTTTAGTTATGTGTAAAATAGTAGAAAAAGATGGACTAAAGAGACATGAAAGGATTTAATGAGAACCTTGGGTCAGCTTAAACAGAACCAGATCAAATAAAGTTAAGTCAGCAAGCCTACAAAGGCTAACAGAAAAGCATTCAAAATTACCTCTTTCACAGGAAGCTTTGTTCTGTCATGTCTAAAATGTAAACAGGCAAAAGAAATAAGGCAGCCCTGGCAGCATAATAAGATGAGGAAAGACTGTGGTGACTTAGGGGATGTGGCTGTGGTGACTTGCCAGGCTGATGGGCAACAATGGGCAGAGGGCTGCGGTGTCAGAGCTCAATGGATGGAGAGGCCTCCTCCCTTCCTTACCAAGAACTAGTGAATGAGGTTTATCTCATCCACCAGTTCCCAGACATGTGTGGGCTCTGGATATTAAAAAGATGCAGGAGTGTTGGTTATATGCAATGCTAAAATGAATTCCTGTGAGCTTAGTATTTTTCTCTTGTTTAGTTTAAAACAGTCTGATATGCTGATCCCTTATTAGTCTGGTCAGGCTAGTCTTCAGCGATCTGGGGTGGGTGCAATTTCAGACATGAGTGACTAAGCAGAAATTACCTGTTTTCAAAGTGTTGAGCCCACCATTCCCGATGATCACTAGGGGTTTTAATGCAAATGCAATAAGAACTTTTACAGAGAAAGCTGGGTGTAGAGCCTAGACACAGGCATTCTGTGTAGGAGTTTCCAAAGCATCCAATTCATTAACATAAGTCTACTTCCACTGAAAATGATAGTTTTAGCAAGAGCTTTTAATGGACTGAGTTGGGTGATTCCAGAAAAATTCTGAAATGACTACCTGCCTATTTTAAAATGCCTTTTTGAGCTAACAGGTAGCAGCAGCTGTAGATGCCAAAAGTAACTTTATTTTTTGTTATATGTGGAGCACTGACCATTAAAATGAACACAGACTGACAACTTGTTCCTGTTTGATATGATTTTTCCCAGGAAAGTCGTGGGCTTCTGACCTTCTCTTCTTTCAACAGCTTCCAGTTTGGTGGTTTATGGGGTTAATCTGTAGGCAATTAATGCCATTTCAGACTAATCATTCTTTCATTAGAGTGGAGGTGGTAAAAAAGTACAACAGCAATTAAAAATCAAAAATAGTTAAATAGTTAAATTAGATCTCTAAATCTAAAGCATAACTGCAACTACAATGGTACTATCTATATGACATTCATTCCATGATATTAGTTAGCTGCATGAGTGTGGATCATCTTTATAATGCTTTGGTTATCTCTCTCACTCTCTCTCTCTCACACACATCTATATGATTTTAAAACTGGTGTGGTTTTTTAATATTTATGTACACCTGAATGAAACTATGTATGTATATGGATATAACAGAGAAGAAATACAGTGTGGTTATTGAAAGCTGAGATAACAAAAAAAATTTCTTATTAAAGCAGACACCTAGACCATAAATAAATGAAATAATGTATGCATTAATAACTCCACATTAATAATTTGAGAAAACTGTAAAGTAGCAGGCACAAAAATCTGTGTGATCTCTTAAAGGCTAAAACTTTTATGAAGGATCAAGTTCACTGTAGTGTGGTCTAAACAGAAAAAATTCTCATTTCACTCAGCAGATGGAGTCCATAAATGTTCACTCTCTAAGTATCAACTGATGTTGAATGAAAGCTGTCTAGATGTAGAGATCTTTTATTTGGTAGTGTCCAGAAAATCTTCAGTAAAGATAAAAGAAACTTTTCTAGTGAAATGCCAAACCAGTCTTATAAAGAGTCAATTCTAACTGTGCACTGAAGTACGTAATGCAAGGAAATTTTTCTTTGATTCTAGTCCAGACATTTCAAGTGCTTTTTTATGTCTGCCTTCTAAAACTGAGGGTTTTCAGGGAGAACAGACACAGAGCAAGAGGTATCATTTAAGTTTAAACCTCTGACTCTCATCTTTGCCATGAATGATCTTTTGTAAACAGACTTAAGATCACAAGATGTTTCATCCTTGGTCAAGGCAAGAAGGATGTCACTACAGTGACACATGTCACTACAGCACCTGAAGAAAACTTTGAAAAATTTGCAGATGGTTAGAAAAACCCTTAATGTGCCATACATTGGTGGAGCTGCGGTACATCTGTAACAGTCACGTATTCATTTTGCACATTATGTTAAGCATGTCAATGATGATAAAGGGTTGGTCTCCCACAAAAGTAAAGATGAAACAAATAAGGCTTGTTCAGTGATTCACAATCTCTCATGATCCTTTAGTTTTAGATATGAATTAGATATTAAACACAAGCACTGGCCTTTAAAATTCATGGCTTTCATACTTTGAAAACACAATGATGTCAAAGGGAATCGGTGATGTAGTTTGACCTGCCTTTTGATTGTGACTAGTAATAAACCATCCACATGAAATTTGTTAATGATCTTTTCCAAGGAATTCAATTAAAATCAATTTTTATTTGTTTAAGCACAGAACCTGGGCAGAGGTATGAACAAGAAAATCCCTGTTAAGTTATTTTATGGCACTATGTTGAGAGCAATAGCAGCACATTCAGGAATTTTGGACTTTCTTGTGATGTCTTGTGCAAATTGTTTTACTTCAAGGTAAAACAGCTTTCTGATGTTAATGTTAGTTGAAGTAATACTGTCAAATAGCTGTACAGTGTGTCCAGACCCAGAGGCTCCAAGACAACATCACAGTTTAACGCTAGAAGATACCATGCCATTCATTTTGTCCTAACAGCTTTCCCTAGTTTTAGAATATTGAGAACAGGATAACCGTACAAAAGAACCGACACATATCTACCATTTCTCTGGCTTTTTGTGCACAAAAATTACCTTAACCCTTTGAAGTCAGTGGGAGCATTTATTTTTTTTTTTCCCACCATGGAATTTAATGAGATCAGAATAATTATGAGGCAATTACTTTACTTTGGTTTTTGGTTGAATAATCAACACCAGCATTTACTAAATTCCAGGATAGATTAATATCTCCAACTGTATCAGTGGCACGTATCCTACTAACTGTCAAGTTTCACCCTGGACATAATATGTTTTGCTCATTGGTCCTATTCAGGCGTAGCATCCTAGATGTAGCATAATTTCATGGAAGCAGTGAATGATATTACATGACAGTTGCCAAATTAATTTTAATGTAATTTTAGAAAATAGAAATCAGCATACTTCAGTAAAGACCAATGCAATTTTTTTTTTCTTTTTGAAAAAATTGTATTTTATATTTCTTTTTGGTTTCAGAAATACTCCTTGTCGTAATGAATGCGCTCCTGTAAAAGTGTATCTCTATTTGTGTTGTTTGTTTGTAACTAATTAGTAGCATAAGCATATGCAATTCTTCAAAAAAGCAAATTTTGAATTATTGGACATTACCATGACTAATATTCCATTTTGCCAGAAAGGGACACAACTGTATTTTTTCATGCACTGTTTAAAAATAAAAGCACATTAAGTAACAATTGACGAGGTTAAATTTTCATCATATTTTCTCCTTTGTCACAAAATGATCTTTTCCACTCCTTTAAGTCTCAGTTTTATAGCTTTTTAGTTTTGGTGAAAGAAACCACCTCATTGTGTTTTAGTGAGCTTATCATAATATAGAAATGAGGGTAAGACAAGGAAATATGAGGTAGTATGCTTTTTCTTAAGATAACACTCACCCCAGAATGCTCCTAGTTTCTGATGAAACGACTGGCAATAGCACCTGTTTGGGCAATGCAGTATTCAGGATGAGTATTTTTACAAAGTAATTTGAAGAGACATTAATCTGAACTATTGTAGATACATGCCTCTGAATTGTTCTAAACTCTTGTTACGGTTGAGGGAGAAAGGCATTTTTAGGATGTGATTCATTCTATCCTGAAGAGCACATCTAAAATAGATTAAAAATGTGTCCTAGGAATGCTGTTTCTCTGCTAGTAGCTCAGCCATTTTCCCCTTGAAGTTTTTCTATTTTCTTTCTCTTTTCCTTTATGCGTCTGTATCTCCTGAACATAATTTGGGGCAATTCATCACAGAAACATATTCCATATGACTGCAGATATGTATACATGAGGGCAAATAGGTAGAGATTGTACGATAACTAGAGACAATATGACATTACATAAATGCTATATATGTTTGCCTTCATAAATTTTCTCTTTAGCAAATGTAGTATCTTGTACATTTACTGTGGATTGGGATAGTTTATTACAAAACCATTGTCTGAATGGAAAAAATGGTTCTAAAATTCATATTAAAATACATATTGAAGAGCAAATGATGAATGAATTGCAGAACCAGTCCCAAATAACTTTTTTCCTCTTTAAATATCTTTGAAGGCATTTCAAAGTCATATGGATGGGTGCAGTGCTGTCATTTTCACAAATTTCATTTTAATTCAGGACTGTGGTTCTCGAATTCGTCCAGAGGAGTCCTGTGGCTTACAGCCTCTGTCTCATGAATACCTCTCAGCAATTTCACAGACAATGTTTAAGACCTGTGAAGCTGGAGACACAAAAGGTTTGTACTTAATCCTCTTTCTTTTGAAAATTAACTCGTGCACCTCATCAAAGTAAAGCAAGAAACAATGTTTCCTCTTTTCTATGGACATGCACTAACCTACACACAATAAATCTGACTAACTACTTGTAATAGTTACAGATTTTTAAAATCAAGTTAATTAGTTTATATGATAAATTTTTCTTTAATGAGTTTCTAATCAGTGATCCACCACTGCTTGTGTTATTGTCATGTAGCCTTTAAAATGCATTGAAATATTTCCCTCAAAAGCATTTAAGAAAAAAATGCTTTATTCTAAGTGGAAGGGATTATCTACTCAAAATAAAAATCAGCTTTACAAAAAGAACACATTTTGATCCATTTGAATTTTTTATTTCCACTTCTGTACTGGAAACACAAAAATAATTTATAATTTCAAACAGTAAGGTATGTATTTTTACATATATTGACACCTAAAAGCAAAGATGGACAATCAAACATTATACAATAACAAATACAATCTAGACATCTCTTTGGTTTAATGAGAATCCAGATTATAACAGACTGTCAGACAGGTATTCATGTTTAGGTCATGTCTGCGTGAAGATTTATGCAAGCCTACTTTAACAAATCTGAGTAATCCACAGGACTGCTTAGGTATGCAGTCTTATTCATAGCTTAAATTATTGCTGGATTAAACAATAAGTAAATTTGTTCAGTTCTTTATTAGACACAATAAAAATAACCCAACACTCCTATATGGGCCACTAATACAACTGTATTTTTTATATTGCCATAGATAGGAGCAGTTTCTCGCAGCAGCAAATGTGCACACAAACTCATGGAATAATCAATACAAAGTAAAAGGAATGTGGGAACTGCCTGAATGCATCGCTTCGTGTGAAACAGAGGTGTATATTAGTTTTGTGTTATATGAAGGGAACACAGGAAGGATACACTGTTGTACACAGAAGCATATTTTAATCCCACAGCAAGTTGTGAATCATAAAGAAACACAACCCATCCTATGCTACTATATCAGCACTTGAAATTCCTGTCTAGAAAGCCCAAATGAAATCCACAGGAAAGTCCTTCGGGGGGCAGAATATCTGTTTCTTCTAGATAGTGCATCTAACTAAGTGAAGCCAAATATCAATTATCTTTTACAATGCTATTGTGAATAATATACACAATTGAAATGGAAACAAACTTCAGGATATGTAGTCTCCAAGAACAAGTATATGAAAGAGGGAAGAATAATTTCTGCTTATAAAGTGAAGATTGTCAAGAGGTATCTAATGAGCCTAGAACTGGGGTTTGAAGTATCTGGCAATAAGCGGCTGTGTAGTTTTGATGTACTTCACAACTTTCAACTGGAACTGGAAAGCATGGATTTTTGTAGAAAATCATTCTGAATTTGTAACAACTGAATGATATCCCAGTCCTGGCAGTGAACGTTTTCCTGAAACATATGGGAACAATTGCAAATTCCCAACTAAAGCAGCAACATCTCTTTTACTTAAATAAGCTAAATTTTCAGAGAAACTAAGCAATGTCATTTCCTCTCAGAAGAAAACTCAAAACTTCTGCAGAAGTAAGGCAGCATCATACACTGTTCTTATTCAAGAGAGCAGCCTAGCTGTATGGGGATACTGGGGTACCATCACAGCACAATGCATCCATGCTGGCAAAAGCTTGTGTTAGTGCAGACGTAGGCAGAGGATGAAGCAGAGTAGCAGAGAAAGAGGTGAAACCTTAGTTCCTCTGATGTTAATGGTAAAACTTAGAAGTCTGCTTTGCAGTTCAGTGCAACCAGGATTTCATGCCTCATTTCTAGTCCGTTGATACAGTGCAGGGACAATAGCTCAGGGTCTAACCAAAGGCAGAACTGGCTTCCTCCTGCCCTAGTCGTTATTCTTTGGAGGAAGCTCAGCATTTTAGGAAATACACACTTAAGTTACACCATTTTTTTCCCCTCTCTCGTTCTCTCTTTTTGTTCTTTTTTTTTTTTTTTTTTTTTTTTTTCATTCCATCTTGCTTAGATCATGGAATGAAATTATGATTTTTATAGCAAAAATCTCCTTCTTCCTTCAGAAAATCCCCTTTGACTCAATGGGGTTTGAATCATGCTATCGTAGGAAAATTTGTTCAGTATTTCAGTATGATCAATAATACAGAAGTCAGAAAGCACTGTGTGTTTGGGTCCTCAGAGAGAGAAACAGTTGATAGGGACCATGAGAATCCCTAATTTTGCTAAATGCCTGCAGGTGAATCAGGCTACTGCAGTCTGTGGAAATTTGTTTTGCAGACAATTACAAAATCTGGTGGGTAAGAGATCATGGCTCCACTTCTAATGTGCTGCCTTGCTGCTGTGACATGTACATCTTAGTTGTATCCCTCTTTCCGTACTTTCTAGAACTGCATCCAGTTTAACATAATACTGTATGAGCTTCCTCTTTACATTCATTCAACAGCTATCTCGATTTGGGTCCAGAAAAACATAAACTGATCTTCAATTTAGAGTCTCCTTTGGTTACAAGGAGTAAATTTCAGTTTGGACATAAACCTGTAGGCCTAAGGCCATTTATTCTGTAGCATCAAAATCATGTCCTTTAAAAAATAATTTTAGTTTTGTTTTTCATAAACACAGCTAAAAGCAAAATGAAAAAAATATTTCTATAGCCTATTCATAGAAAACAAGTTTTTTCAAAGCCTTGAAAAATAGACACCAAATGTAAATTAGTCATAAACCAACAAACTATCTCTAGCATCAGCACAGGTTAAATATTTCAATTTTGAGTTGTCAGTTTAGAATAATTTTTTTTCTTTTTATATGGGTAATTGTTCAGCATTACAGGAAAATTTTTATTTTGATCTTGAAAGCAAAATATGTGTATTTGTAGCTATGGCAATGGGAAAGGTTGAGTAAAAATAAAAGGCTGAAAGAAGAAACAAAACTATCAAATTAAGTGCACAGCCTTTACTGGTTAAAAGTTTTAACTTTAGGCTATTTTTTTTTTAATTCAGGGTAAACAATCCTAATGATTCATTATAAAATATCTTTCTTTTTGTGCCGTTTTAGGAGAGCAGTTTGGGGAGTACTGCCAATGTTTAATCTCATGTTTTAAGCAGATTTATGGATGCAAGTGATAAACTGCTCTAATAAGCCAAAAGTCCAGTTTACTTTTACACTTCATGTGGAAACTTCCTACTTACAGGCATTCATAAAACTTTGGTTTTACCAGTTTTTAATTTGTGAATAAACAGCAGATCTTGCTTTCCTGCTCTCTTTCACTGAATTGTAGGTAAATGTGCCCTTGCCTAGTAGAGCCAATGCTAACTCTTTTAGCTGAAGCACTACAAAATGCAGGTTGATTAAAATTGTGTTAAAAGCTGCATTTCATGCTGCTACCTTATATAAATGGGGAAAAAGCAACTTATAATTGAAATACAAAATAAACTTGAATTCCAAACTAATATTGATTATTTTCAATTTTTGACTGTTAATTGTCATCTTCTTTTATATATGAGATTCATTTTATCTTTTAACACAATTTTATTTTTGAAGGTTAAGAATGAATTCACTAACTGTTATGAAGTTACAATAGGAAAAGTTCATAACTGGATTTTAAAATGCATAAATGTACACACATTGTTAAAAAAACGCTATGCAAATACAAAACCTGCAACTATTCTGTTGGGTTTAAATGTCAGCACTTCCTATAAACATAGGTTTATCTCCATATTTGTTCTCTAATTTTTTTTTTTTTTTTTTTTTTTCCACTAACCTTTAGCACATGCTAAAAATGGATCTAGTTTTTCTTAATATACCTAGAGAGTTATTGAATATAAAACAAATTATTTAAAAGAAGCTTTTCAAAAGGTACTTATCACTTTCACTTGCCAAACTTTAAAATTTTATTGTTCAGATGTTTCAGCTCCTCAATAGTCATTTTATGTAGTTCTACTTTTCTAGTTTATTACCTAAAACCAGATCAGCTCATAAAGGTATGGGATGTTAAGAAGAAAATTCCATAAAATGACGAATCTCAGATGTTGGAGATATTGCCAGAAATTTTATGTATTTGGTTTGAAAGAAAAATTACAATGTCAGGGAAAAAAACCTGCCTAGTTTTCATATAATTTTTAAATATAAACCACTGCCCAAACCAACTTTCAGATCATTTATGAAGACCTCTACAATAGTGGTAGCCTCTGAGTCCAGGCCTCAAACCAGCCAACCATTCTGTCCCTGTCCTGTTACTCAAAAGGCACAAAACAATAAAAGGTGTTTGCATGGCACCCATTGCTGTGTTATCCAAGACCTTGCACTTTTCAGTCTCTTCATACGACTGCTATGAAGCTGGAATGACCCTCTTACCATGGATTGCAAAGGGGGTTCAGGGGGAGCTAAGGACAAGATCCACAAGTGGCAATAGAAATCTTGGAAGGTCAAAGCATGCTTGGCTCCAGCCAGGAGGCCACAACCAGAAGCAAGGGACCTCAAAGCCAAGGGAGGGACAGCATGAGGAAGGGGTTCACAATGGCCAGCACTGGAGGCTGCAAGAAAGAGGAACTGGTAGTGGTGATGGTCACAAACTCTAGGGTCATGTCTACCCTGCAAGCATTTGCTTTTGGAGCCTTTTGCTGGGCTTCAGTGAGAAACCTGGCTGTGCTAGCAAGGCACAAGACACAAGGACCTGGGGGCCCCTGTGCTCTTCCTTGTGTAATGCCTTTAACCAGAGCAAAAGCAGGTTTTGCTTCCAGAACCACATAGACACTGGGAGATACTGTCAGGACAGTGCACTTGTATGGGCTAGAAAATGTGGGGTTTGTGTTGATCTGAATATAAAGACAACTCATATGTTCTCTGTCTTCTTTCAGAAGTAAATCCCTCAGATTTCTAGTAGGATTTTGGAAATTAATAGTTTTAAATATACAGTATAACAAAATCATTCAACATTAGGTAAAAGATGCCTAAACCCCGCTGACTTTTGGTAATCGCACTTTATGCTCCTAATCTGCAAAATTTTTGAAAATAAGGATCAGGCTCTAATAAATCACATAGGTAATTCATCTCCCCTTACTTTCACCTTCTGAAATGTATATGTGTAGTCTGGGACAGTCCTCTGAATTCTCCAGGGAAAGTCATCCTCTCTTTTGCTTTATTTTTCTATCAAGGGGGTCTCAAAGTCTAGCTTCAACCAACCACTCAACTTGTAGGTGTTTAGTTGTAGATGGGAATGAATCTTGTCTTTAGACACTTCTGAATGTGAAAACTTTCTTTTTGCATTCAGCCTCCTCACCCCCTTTCCCTTTCTCATATTCTTTCTGTGGAGAAAGGACAAACTTCTAAAAGGCAACAAGAACTGAGAAATGGACCCATAAACAACTGTCAAATTTGAGCATTCGCAGCTCTTTCAGGGAAAGGAAAAATTCTTACCTAGCTAAATGAAAAGGGCGTAACAGAGAGGAAGGAAATAGTCTCTTCAAAGGGTTAGGGGCATTTAATTTAGGGAAATCTCCCATTACAAAATTCTCAGAAATATCTTGCTTGCTGTATAATACAGCTGCTCACAAAAATACAGAGGAGGTGCTGACATCCCATTGCTGTTTTCCAGGACAGTGGATTGTCCCTTGCCTCAGCTGCTCTGACAACAGGACCTGTGACTGGAGAGAAATAACATGGCAGCCCCACGGCTGCCAATACTCTGTGCTAGCCAAGTCCGAGCTCCAGCGCTGTGTGGAAGGCAGAAGGGTATGTAACACTTTACACATTAATTTATTTTTATTTACCTGGATATTTAGTGTCCTGAAGCTTTAAAAGAACCTTCATGATTGATGTGTAAGAAAAATTCCTTTTTATTATAACTGGAAAAATATTCAAATGGATTCACAGGGACAAAAACCAACTATTATCCGTAATTTAGCCTCATATGCAGACACAGTGGTCTGCTGCTGTTTCAAACAGAAGCTTAGGTCACATCAGCAGAGTTCCAAGACCTACGGTGTTCATGGTTACCAGTCAGACCTGCAGTGAGTATATAATGACTGTTAATAGAGGATGGATTTGCATTGTTGTCACAGTTTGTCTCACACTTGACGTGCAAGTTGGGTTTCATCTGCTGCGTACCTAATGCATGGCATTGCTTGTGCACACTAATCTTACCAAGTCTTCTTGCACATTCTTTTCTTGTAGTGAAGCTTCTAAGGTGATTGCTTGGAAATACAAGGTCTCCTTAATAAGCATGCTATGACTGTAAAACTGTTGAGAGAGAGCTCTGATCTGAGGCTCAGGTACCTTACTGAGGATACAAGTATCCAGAAAGTAAGTAATTGTTATAAAGATTTTTACAGTGTATTGTCTAGGTAAAAAAAAAAAACAACAAAACCAACAAACAAACAACAAAAAAACCCACAACAACCAAAAAAACCACCCAGTAAATAAAAGTGGCATTTTGATAAAATCCAAGAGCATTTCTATATAGACAAATACAAAAATAATAGTCTAACATTTCCTCCTTTTCTGGTCATTTCTTGTCCTGCACAAAGTCCTTCATTGCAATTTGGCTTTATTTCTGCCTGTGGCTTTCTCCATTACTATAGAGTTGTGGGTTTCTCCTAACATATTTTTCAAAAAACCCCATAGGTTTATATGGCAGAGGAGAAGCTTGATTTGCTCCTCATGTACGAAACAGACACTTCTGGATTGACAACAGCAAAAAATATGGAAGAATTTGATAGCGTTGCTTTGATCTTTAATTTCCGTAGACATCGGGCTAATTCAAGTAAACACCCCTTGGTCAGGCAATTGAAGGACAGCAGAAGAGCAATGTGCCACTATGGAAGCGAATTGCCAAGATATTGCTGGGAGGGTTATGCTGACATTCCCATCTCCTGAATCCAAACACTCACATTCTGCAGTGTCAAAAACAGAACAGCAATTTTTAAGGGTCCATTAAATCCAAGTATATGAAATGAATGTTTGTGAGTTTGATTTCTTAATTCAAATTCCACCATGTTCTGACTCTCTGAGGCCACTGATCTATTCTAGTGTCAGATG
This sequence comes from Athene cunicularia, assembly GCF_003259725.1. Classification (NCBI taxonomy): domain Eukaryota; kingdom Metazoa; phylum Chordata; class Aves; order Strigiformes; family Strigidae; genus Athene; species Athene cunicularia. The sequence goes on from NW_020799092.1 coordinate 57,745,250, forward strand.
ATAGCCAGGTCCTATGTGATCTGCATTAACACCAAGCAAGAAATATCTCTGTAAAACTAATTGCACTTGTTTCCCATTCTGCATCTTTTGCAAAAGTCTTCCATCATTGTATGATAACCTTCTTGGCTCTGTAGAAATCTGTTGAATCACTCCTGTTACCTTTGCATGAATGTCCATTTGACTGGTTTATTCTTTTAAAGTCATCACTCTAACACAGGTTCCCCTTTTGGTATATTTTTCCTATATCTTTGCAGTGGTTTTATCTTCATGTAGCGTTTTGCAATATAATTTCTGCTTCTGTGACTGAATAAATAAATGTAGAGCCTGGACCAACTTCCTTGTGTCAGTAAAACTTAAGAACTAAGAGAGACTTTCTTCATACCTATGTCAGATGAGTAAAAATTGTCCTCTGCTTGCATGATAAGGTCCTGATTCTGCCTGTGATTAAGGCAATTTTGACATTACTTTGCACAGTCTGAGCAGTGTAGTAGAAAAAGTACTTTTTTTCAGCTGCTCACCAAAAAAGACTTTGGTCTCTCAGTTGTATTGTATGCTATTACATATGTTTAAGCAACCTGGATCCTTTATAAGAGAGCTATCTGTGAGTAGCTAGCAAGATATAACTCTTGTGAACAAATACATTTTTATTACACAAGAGATTTTTATTACACAGAAGATATCTATAAATAATTATATTTCCTAATTAGTGATATTAGCTTCAAACTATTAAATACCTTGTCTTTAAGCACTACAGAGATCACTGACTGCTAAACTAATGATGTCATAGTTTCCATAATAAAATAAGTAGGAGGTTTCAATGCTGGAAATGTAAGCAGATTATAAAAAAAAAGCATGAGTGCAAAATGTAAGGGCAAAAATAACTAACCCAAGTGAAGACACTGAGATGATCTAGAATGTTGTTAGATTTATATTGTCATTTGCTGAAGTTGCCTAAGAACAACAGAACTCACTCATGTTCACTTCTCAAAATGGGCTGAACTAACCCGTGTGACTGTATTTTGGAGTTTTTTAGTATGCCACCACACTTTGAATATTCAGTTTGAGTAATTTCCATCTCTGGAGCTCAAAATCCTTTACAAAGGAATCATATAATGACCTCCATTTGAATTCTTGCTCAAAATTTATTCTGAACTGAAGAAATAAAACCTTCACACATCCCACATAATTACCAATCCTTCCTCAGGAAATCAGACATGTATGTCTGTCGCATCTTTGGGTCAAACGACATCATACCTTTCATCAAAACACAAACAGCCCTCTATGACTGAATTTCACTTCTGAATACCTTCATAAAAAATTCAGTCATGCAAAAAACCCCAAAAATATCCTATTTGTCTTTCTACTTCTAATGAAAGTGAAGGGAAGCATGCAATGAGTTAATCACTGCTGTGCTGTGTCGCTGATCTGGGTGCGCTTTAGCTACCAATGAAATAAGATGCAAAGTGAATGCTCTTTTTGGCTGAAATGTAACACATGTCAACTGTGACACTGGTCAACTGTATCTTTAAGCACAATCATTCTGTTTTTCTCATGTTTCATATAAAAACAGTAAAAATGCAGCAGTCAGGTATGTTTCTTGTTCATTAATTTATTTTATGCATTTGTTAATGTTTCTGAAATATGCTTGCTGTCACCCAAACAGAGCACTTATTTCCTAGCTGCATCATAAATATACCTTCAAAAATGCCTTCTAATTTGTTTTGTAACTCCGGGTTGCTTTCATGTCTTATATTAAAACTGATTTTTTTTGAGCTTATATCTAAAATTATCATCTCCTTTCTCTATAACAGAAATTAATTTTCCCTGGCTGTGAATTCCAATTGAATTCACATCACCATTAATTGCTATTTTAGTTTGTGTGCATATAAAACTGTGTTTGAGCTAAGTTGTTTCTGTTTCATAAAAACGTAAGAGCACCTGTAGTGCAGCAATAACACTCAGATTGGTGGAGACATCAGAAAGAATACACATCCACAAAAACAGTTTATGAGGCCTTATTTTGCTTTATGATGTATCCTTGCATTTCAGACACAGTAAACATGAAAATTTTGAGGTGTTGAGGCTAAGGTGATTCTGGCTGAGGAGATTTTCCTTCAGTCCGCTTTTAATATCTGAAGTCTTTTTTCTCCTCCATTTTAAACTCTACCTAAGGGTAACAAGATGCATGCTTCATTGTTCTTAGGGTATTCCACATGTATGTCCTAATTGAATCAAAGAAATAGGCAATCATGGTAAAAGTATTATATCTGTATTATATTGGCTTAACAAAATCCTCAGTTATTGTAGTTAATTAGTTTTTGCTGTAAGATTTATACAATTCTAGTAAGACAATGTTTGGATTTTTGTACAAGAACTTTAAAAAATGGATGAAGGAAAAAGGGTTCTAATAGGTAAATATTTATCCAATTTGTAGCATATAGAAAGCTGGCCTCAATAGTAGGGGGCATATGAATTTTGTTTATCATTGAGAAAAACTACTCAGAGTTTTGTCGTATAATAAAGTACCATTGTGTCATGTGTAATTAAGAACAGGAAATATGTAAAGGCAATATTTGCTGGAGCACTTAAAATTCAGCTGTTAAAACAGGAATTTTAACTTACAATTTCTTAATAATATTTTAGAGCTAAACAGTGGTTTGGACTTACAGGTGTTTAAATTTCCTAAGTGTGGTTAATTTATAATGATAGGTCTGGTTAAGAAGTGAATTCCACTATGCTTACACAATCTCTTAAAGCCTTTAAGCTGTAATGGAATTTTTCACACAAAACATTTGCAACAGAAGACACTGAAAACATCTGTCTGAGTGAAAATGTTGTTCTTTGTCTGGTAAAATTATAACCTTATATATGTCTGATCCTTTAGTCATCCTGCAGACAAATGCCCCATTGACCTGACAGTACATGACTAAGCCTTGTGCTAGACTGTAAAGAAAATGAGATATGTCATATTCTAAACACTTGAGTCACCATTTTGCTCATTATTGTCATAGAGTTAGATATAAAATCATCCCTAGACCCCTTTGTAGAGATCATACTAAATACCGCATGGCACAGACAACTACGGTAATTTCATGCAAGTGTATAGAAATAAATATGGCCATAGCTACCAGTATTCAATTACATTGAATAATTATTCTAATTCATTAAAGCTCTTGGTTTAGTTGAAGGGCATAAGTTTTCTTCCTGGGGCTAAACACAACTTATTTTAGTCTCTGAGCCTTCCAAGCATTTGCTGAAAATGAAGCTGACTTGCAAAAGTTGAACTTTGAAAGATACTTTCTGATGCCCTGCATACCACAAAATGTGCTTGGCCAGCGCTGAACAAGGGCACTTTAAAAAGCAGCTAGGATTACCTACAAATGTCCTCTCCTTCCACCTCTTTTTTTTTTTTTTTTTTTTTTTTTTTTTTTTTTTTTTTTAGAAGCAGATTGTTGGATGCAGACAAGGTCTTAATGAATGGATGCTCTGTGTGTGCAGATTTGCTGGTGATGGGCTTTGCACCCACCAGCCTTGGATGCATTGGATTACAAGGAATGCACACTTATCTTTTTGTCTGAAATCTTCTCTGGACTTATGGGAGAGCATTCCCTTCAAAATCCCAGCACACAGTCTCCAGAGTGTGACTGCTGATACTCTCCCATGACAACTGCAAACAGACTTCAGAGCTCTCTATGAGGACTAGGGGGCAGGGACCATAGGTTTCACGTACAACAGTTCTAGTTTTAATTACATATCTTTCAACAATGCTGTGATTTCACTACGAAAGATGTAGCTGGAGTTAAACAGATTTGCTTGATTCCAGTGATACAGTCCTGGTATGGCTCATAGCTACTTGAACAGTTGAAGACTTCTTGACTGAAAGCTAATATGGTTGCTATAATTGACTGATATCTTTGAGGATGACCTACACTTTTGGTCTGGCTTTCTGTACTACCACAAGTCCCCTTTGGCTCATTTCTCTCTTCCCCACTTACATCAAGACTATTCTCTTAGCAGACCTGCTTCCAAGTGTTCAGGTTAATTTCCCTAGTGAAGCAACCAGTGTTCCTCACCAATGTGATGTTGCCATCTGTGTCATTTCTGACTCATCCTGCTCAGACACACCTTCTCCTAGGAATAAGTATACATTCCCAGATGGACACTCAGACACTCAGTAGCATTAGCTGTCTGATATAGTTTCTTGACATTCTGCTTTACCTCCTCATAACAAGCTCACTTAAGAGTGAAAATTGAGATGTTCTGAGACTCAGAACATACTGCTTCAGAGATGGACTGTTTGCAGTCTCATTAGTCTTGTGATAATACTTGAAGAAGTACGTCTAGGCCCTATCTGTTTATTTCATCCATTTATACTGACTGCTCTAAAGGAGGCTGCTCTGACTCCTGTCACACCCTTCCTGTTCTCAGAACATCAGGACAACAGTAGTACTATTCTAAGGCCCATCTGATATTTTCATTTTGTGCCGGGCATCATGGCATTTACAGAATATAACTGCCACTTGAAGACATGATCATATCTAACTTGTCTCTGCTGATACTGGCTTTCTAAACGACTGCACACAGTGCCCTCCCATCTGCAGACCTAGCCAGCTGGGTAACCCAGGGAAGACTTGAAAACTCATTCATGGATCCGCTGCTTGTGTGTGTGTATGTGTGTATGTAGGTGTAGAAATTGTAAAGCCCTACAATGCTAAAGTTTTAATAGTGCAAACTGGGGAGACAGGGGCGATGTTTTGCTCTAATTTTGACATAACAAAAATGGTAAAGAGGCTAATTAATCGATCTCAGTCTTTGAATCTCTGCAATGATTGAGACTTTGGAAATATTTAGAATGACACTTCACACTTAAATTGCCAGAGAATGTACAGAACCAGACATCCGTGTATCATGTTCATTGGCCTTGGCCATGGTTCTTCTATCCTTTTTTTCCATGAACGGTGTTGTTCTGTCTGAAATCAGTAGTAGATGAGATTAGACCAAATACAGTTAGAAGGAGAAAATATCTATGAGAATCTTAGTCACAGTAGAATGAAGAATGAGATAAAAATGCTGCATCTGCCAACTGAGTGTAATTAATTGCTAAATATGCTCCTTTGCAATTAGAAATCCTCATGTGCAGAGATAACAAAATGGTATCATATGTTTTTAAAAGTAGAAGAGAAACAATCTAGCACGTTCTAATAATTGTTCTACACGTGTAACCTGGTAGAGCCAGTTTGTTATTGTGCTAATGATGTGTTGTGTTCTTACAGAAATGTTCTCACCCACATTGCAAGTTAATGATATCCTTGCCTGCTAATATCTGAGAACTGCTTTTTAAATAGATATACATCTAGATACTACAGTGATGGATTTATGAAATGGAGATTAAAGAAACATGGATATAGGCAGACTAGAGAGATTAAGAGATTTTGCAAGTTAAAAGAATTTTTGGTTAAAACCTCAAATTAACCTAGTTTAGAATTAGGACATATTGTAAACATGGACTGTCTTCCTAATTGTAAACAATTGTGTGCATGTTTGTGTCTGTCTGAGAGGGAAAGAAAGAATATCAACCAGTCCTTCCAAGGATCCTTGACTTCTGTGAGTCATGTTATGCTTGGTTTAAAGAGGTTTCTTCTGACATGTGGTGAAAAGATTTGGAAATCCCCTTGCATGTGAGAGAAGTGCTTGTGGAATACAAGCATGAACAGCAACTGTTTAAGAATTTACCCTATGAAGTAGCTTTGAGAGGTCCAGGACAGGAGGTAAAAGAGCTTCTATGTGCTCAGTGCTTGTTTTAATCTTTTTGCTACTATACATAATTATCAAGGGCTTCTCAGCAGGCCACGATGGGCAAGGAATGGGAAGTTCAAGTCATCATCATGCCAATTTTTGTCCCTGCCACCAGATCAGGGTATGTTCATCTGAAACTGCTTCTGTTCAGTGGGAATCATCATTGGTACAATGTTGTGGCTTATTTTTAACGACAATAGATCCATAGTGGGAACTGCAATCAGTTCTTAAAACTGTGACATTCCTGAAGGAAATAGAGATGTATTAGATGAGAGGAGTCCAAGATGCTTTCACCACATAAAATATCTAAGAGAAACTTTGGAAATACATTCTTAAACATGTAAACGTGCAGTCTGAATTTTATTTGCATACCAAATATTCAAGGTGGAAGTGGTAAAGCATCAAACCCCAAATCAAATTAAAAACAGACAAACAACCGAAACCCAACTTACAGGGTGCCAACTACCCTGAGTACCAGAGGAGGTAGGAGAAGTTGCATACTGCTGTGCAGAGAACAGGGCTGTCACTGTGTTATGGCTCTATGGGGTTCCTGGCTCCCAGCTTTACCTTTATGCTCCTCTATGTAGATTTCTGGCTGAGGTGACTGTGGTTATAACTGAATATGTACAAGTTGTTCATTGGCAAGCCACAGTGAACCTGGGTTCTCTTCCACTTTGGACTCGTCATTGTTTACATGTTCCATTCAGCAGGAGGAAATTCTAGTCCTATCCACTAAAAATAAGGCAATTACATTAAAAAACCCGCACATTTAGTTCTGTGGTCTCCACACACAGAGGTGTTTGATTTGTCAGGGGAGTCCAGAGAATGAGTAGGAGCAAGCCTGAATTTGACTTCTTCATTCATCAGCAAGTTCAGAGTAGCCCAGTGAAGACTGCTGATACTTGAAGTACTTCTGTCACCCTGACAGCCCTTCTAACTCCCTTCAGGTCATGATGCTTCCTGGTGGTCACATCGCACATGCCAGGACTCTGTTCAGATGATCTTCCACCAAAATAATTCCCTTTTTTCCCCCCTCTGAAACTGCAGAAAGACCATGTCTCTACAAATAAGGCAACAGCTGCATCCATTGATGTGTATGGTGAATTGGTGTAAAGTCTAATGAATCACATTTATGGAAGACAGACATTAACCAAGACATGCTGTGTAGGAACAAGCCACATGAAAAACTGGAGGAACAAAAGCAGGGAGATGCAAGCAATCATGAAAGGCTCTGTACTAACAATTGGAAGTAAATATAAACAAGCAAAAGAAATTATTAACAAAGGTGAAAAATGAAGGGCTAATTGTGCAGCTATAACCATCTATAACCTCTACTTTTTTTCTTTGAAAAACATAATATAGCTTTTTGTTAATCAGATCATTCAGATTTTGCTAAAGGAGAAATTTAGTTTTGAGATGTCAGAGTTGGAGAACTGGCAGCTCACAGAAATATTTCTTGAACATTATGAGAAGGGTTTAAAAACCTCCAGACTAGCTGTATTCTCTTCTTAGCTTTTGTTTTATGGAGTGTACATCTTCTAAGTAAGTCACATCTTTTTTTTTTCCCATCTAAAGATTCTTTTTATAGGTGACTCAACTAACAGAGGAATGATGTACTATCTAATAGAAAGAGTGAATAAGACTCTTCAGGAATGGCAAAAGACTCATGATGTTAAAAGTTATCATAATATCAATGAGGGGAAAACATTTATCAGCTACTCCTACTACCCCCAGTTTTGGATGAACACAAACCAGAGACCGACTTTTGAAAAAGCATTAGAACAACTGCTGCAGAGGTACTGTACAAACTCTAATTCTGTCTTGTTTGTATTCCCATTCTGTTTGCAAATGTGTTTAACACATTTTACAATTAAAGTCAGTATGCAATTAAACATGAAGTGTGCAGACAGTATTGTGTGGTCAAAAAATAGTAGAAAATTATATCAGGTCTCCCATCAGGATGCCAGATACCGTTCACTGAAATGCAATGCAATGCAGATGAAATATTTGCCATCTGTTTTAAGGCAACATGTGTTGTTTTTCCTTTCTGGGTTTCAGATCACGTCCCCTGAAGAACACAGACCAGACCGTATTAATTGTAGGTGGTGTTCAGTGGCTTAATTCCAATCACCTGCAAATTATCCATAAGGTGTTGAACAGGTAATGTTATGTATTTGGTGTTATTCCAAGTCTTGATATGATAAATTATGAGGAACAACTTAACAAAAAAATTTAATACAAACATTTCATTTGTTTTCTCACAGATGTGCACTTAAGTGACTTTGAAAAAATAAAAATGCAGTGTCTTTTGACATGTCTATTAAGTAAAACATGTGTCCTTTTATTTTCTTAATTTGCCAAACAGGGAAAATCTATCAAATATCCTGGTAATTATCAAATCCATAGGGATGGGCTTTCACCTCCCAGTGGATGGAATACATTCTCTATCACAGGTAAGCCACAGTACATTTAGAGTGCATTTTTACAGAAGACTTGTCATTTCAGCAATAATTTTGCTGTCTGGTCAAAATATGTTACAACCTCTGCTGAGCAAGCTTTAAGTGGATCAAAGAAAGATGAATGTTTGTGTTTGCTCATACTGCTTGGTAATGTGGATTTAAACCAATTTGCCTTATTTCATGGATTCCGCTGCAATCAGAGCATCATTCGAGACACCATGCTCAGTCAGCCATCCCAAGAAACAGAAGAAGCTCTGATATTAAGCCTGCTGCCAAAGTTGAGAAATCGAGCTGGGATAGGCAGATTGCTCCTCATACCATGTTAAGCACAGGCCCTCCCCAGGCTTCCTCCATGCTTACACGATCCATGCTGGATCAGATTCACTGATCTGTCTGTATTGCATGGCTCTCCATAAATCTATCTTAACCAACCTATGCATCCAAAACATTACAGAGCAGCTGGAATGTACTGGTGAATCCAGCCTGTTATGTGTATGTTAATTGATGTTACAGTCAGTTTAAATCATATCCAAAACTCTCAGAGTTACAGATGGGCTCATTTCTATGTGCTGTGTAACGCATTCAATTCAGTGTTTTTATTTACAATTTGGGCAGTGGCTTTCTATTGGACACATATAAAATGCGCAGATGAGACGGGGCTGGGAAGTGCTGGAGGGCAGAGCAGAGTAAATGATGCCTACCAGAGCTGCATGTAACACTCCAGTTACTTACAAGTGTTGAAAAGAGAAAATTATAAGCTTTCATAGTTTATGTACAGCACTTTTATCACACTGGGGACTGGCGCCCACACCTTTTTGCAGCCATAACATATTGCTGTATTCAGTGTGACACTGCAATTCTCACTCTTCTTTTTGCTATGGAGACTGCCCCATCAGATTTTGTCCATTCTTTCTAAGTTAGTACTACCTATCTGCTTTGTGTCTACTAAATGTCCTGTTATTGATTCCAACCGTTTCCTTAATTTATTCGGATGAACAAATTAGGATACAGTAGGGAAACTGTTGACATCAACATGAAGAAACATTGTCGTAACCGCTGCCATAGCTTTCAGCAGAGTTCTGTCCTAGGAGAAAGAAGCAAACTTTGATTGAAGGTAGGTGAGGCAAGGATAGAAAGAGTATTAAAGGCTTGCCAGGACTACTTTTTTTCTGTTTCTCATCCAGTAAATTTATAAAACCCCAGAAATCAACTACAGTGCATAACTGACTTTTTTCCCCACTTCCGCAGTGGAATCATATGCCAAATTACCATGTGGTTTGGGTGCTCTGGACTTCTGGATTACCCCAGCTACTCTCAAAGCCCTTCTGTCTGCAGCATGAAATCCATCACCTTGCCAAATTTATGGTTAACCTTTTTCTATTCCTGGCTTTCTTGTTGTATCTTGAGAAATAATAATTTGTTCTTCAGTATAAGCATTTCTAAGATATCTATGGCCCTATACTCCTTTTTTTTTTAAGTAACCATCTCAATGATTTTGATTTAAAGCTGATTTTTTCTTTACAGAAACGTTTTCACTGTTAGTTACAGACACCTTTATAATAGGATTTTTTTTTCTGAATTATGCCTCTATTAACTAAGTACATATTAAAAAAAGTTACCCAGAAATTATATTTTAAACATTGAAATCTTCCTATGAAGGAAGCTGCACAACTTCTGAAAAGTAATTATAATTTCTGCAAATATCTACAACATTCTTGGAGTAATAGCTATTTTCAAGAGTGAACTTACAGTAATTCATGTCTGGAGTATAATATAATTTCTTCTTTCAAAATGCAGTTTTGCTATCCATTTCCATAGCAGAGTACAATAACTTTTAAACAGTCCTTCTGACAAGACATTGCAATATTTTATCTGGAATGCAGGCAGAAGTGCAAAACTTGTGGAATGAAAACTTGATTATTCTGGATACAGCAAAAAATTTCGGATATGAAGTTGTTGACACCTTTGTCATCACCATGGGCCGCTACAAAGAATTCTTGCAAGGGAAATGTGGCTGCCATTTCCATGAGGTAATAGTTTATGCTTATATCATTCCCAGGTATTTAAGAGAGATTTTAACTGTCAGGTACTTAGAAACAAAAAGGTATGCAATGAGGTTTGCATCCGTGACTCAAAGTTAGGCCTGAATAAAACTGTGGAGATAGCAGTTTGTATGGTGGCATTTGTCCCTCGCCACTCAGAGCATCACACCACCCAAGGATAGGCTGAACTGCTGCAGTGGTGATTCCTTGAAATAAAAATAAGCATGCTCTTCTGAAATAAATATAAATATAAATATAAATATAAATATAAATATAAATATAAATATAAATATAAATATAAATATAAATATAAATATAAATATAAATATAAATATAAATATAAATATAAATAATATAAATATAAATAATATAAATATATGTTGCATGGTTTCCAGGTTCTTATATTATTTGTTATGGTTATATATTCCTACTGCTTCTGCGTGGACCCAGTTTATCTTTTTGCCATACCTCGTTCTCACAGGTTTTTGTCTGAAGCCTTCTTAACTAAGCAGCTCAGCAGACTCCTGTCAGACCATAGGTACATTTAAAATGGAGCTTAAAATTGAAAGACCAAAAATGGAGCTTAAAATTGAAAAACCAATCTTACTTCTATATATTGGTTTTCATATATGTCTGAGAGTTATCTGGGATAGTTTAGTGACTGACTATAGAAACAGAAATATTAAGTCACTTGTTCTCACTCACGCCCATAGTTCTGCTTTCTTTTTTGTCTGAAATCTATATAAATTCTTTCTTCTGTTTTATAACTACTGGACTGGTAAAACAGGGACTTTGTAAAATATATGAGTAGGGCAATAGAGAATGTATTCTATTTATTTGAAGTTTTGGCAAGGAATCTTCACAATATATTACAAACAGGAGTCCATGGTTTAAATAAAAAACTTATAAGCAAACACATTATTATATCTAGGCACACAATCAGCCCAGAGGCTGCCAAACCAGTGAAAATAAAGAGTTTGAAAAACAAGATATTTAAAGTTTTTCTGTATTCCTTTCAGATATATTTTGAGTATGTGGTATGTCTTTTTATAGTGAGTACTCTTCCCCATCAACAAAGGAGGGATATGTTTTAGTTTTGGGTTTCTTGTACCTTACGTATAGCAAATGAAGAAGTGCAGCCCTGGTTTAGCGCAGGTGACCCTGAATGAAAAAAAAAAAGAGTATAATTTTTGAGTAGTCAAGTAAGAAGCTATGCTCTGCCATAAGGCTAATGAGAGTAATTTTGCATATGATAGTTAAAGTACTGTCACCAAGGCCACCAGACTATTCCTGTAGCTTCCAACCAAGTCCTTCCTCAAACCCATGACATCAACTTGTTGGTATAAAAAGCCATTTCCCAGGTTCATGTTATGAGTGCTCAGTCTGCTGAGAATCCAAACACATCTTTCATTTCCCTAAAGACCCATGTATATTACATTATTCCTTTTGGAATTCAAAACAATCTTTGTGGAATAAAGGAGGATCATATTTTTTCAGGTGCTTAGCTCCTAATTCCCAGTAAAAAATATTCCTTCAGTAAAAATTGGAATCATGCATTCAGACATCATCAGTAACCCCATGCCTCAAATTGTGGCTGTATATAAGGACAGAGAAGCCTTCAGGTACCTCTGTTGATAAAGTCCTGTTTAGCACAGTAAGAAGTTGCCTGTGATGCTACAAGGATTTCCATTCTTATGAACTGAATCTGGTTTGTCTGTTTAACAAAAGACCAGGGAGCTACCACAATTTATTCCATTAACATCTGTTTAGGACCATAAAACTTGAACTGTCATATCTTTCAGGAAGATTTCATTTCCTCTGAGTGATCAAAAGAGAGATGACAGGTGCAAGTTCTTCCATAGAATGAGATACAGAATAAGAAGAAATTGTTACTGAAAAGGTAGAACTGGAGAGAAAAAAGGATGCCATGAAAGATGGCCCTTTGAAACCAGGAGTTAGTGAATTTATGGTGTTTCGCAGTCAGCTGGGGACTTTCAGCCAGTAAGAAGCTACTAGCTGGAAGAAATCTCAGGAGTTTGATTACTGACTAGAATAATGACACAAGTAATTTGATGTGTCATTTAGAAGACAAAACTCCACAAGTTCATTCATATTGAGAAAATACTAGAACATTTTTTATTAGAGTGATCAAAAATGCATAAATATTTTAAAAGACTGTCAGCCACACAAGTGAAATCCTATAATTTTTCCAGCATGAATTTAGAACTTGTTTTCTGTCAAAACAAATTACTTTAAATAAGAGAAACCACCAAATGTTTTCTGAATCTCTCAAGAGAAGGATAAACTCCTTTTGCTTATTTTGCCAAGTCATGTCTATTTTTCTGTAAGCTTCACTCTTGGCCAAGCCTGTTCACAGGACCTGGACATGTACAGGGTTAGCACAGAATCTCCGCAGAGCTTCAAAGCTATAAAGGTGGACCGTGACACCAGGAATGAAGTGGAAGCACTAATTTTTCCTGTGAAGAAATGTCAGGGCAGCTATGATATATTTTCCTTAAAAATGAAAAAAGCACAAAGATCTAAAAATAAGGTTTTCTTCATCAGATACCCACAGTATATACTGGAAAACTAAATTATACTGTGGCTGATTAAACCTAGGAGTAGTTTAAAACAAACTGAAATTCAGTGATGAAGATAGTAAAGTTCAAGCATAGGCTCCAGAGTGTCCTTGCAGTGTTTCCTGTCCAAGGACTAGCGTAGCAAGCCCAACTCTTTTCTTGTAGCCAGTGTATTATATGTAATTCTCTCAGCCACAGCAGTCACCTTTACATAAAGCAGAATAAAAATATTAATAACTATAAGGCCTTGAATTTTCTCCTTCAATATCACAGAGAGAGATATAATATCAGAGACAGTATACTGAACAAATGAGTTCCCAAAAGAGAGTGGGAGAGACAATCAGTTGTCACTGGTTGGGAATCTGTCCCAATATAAGGCTCACTGGGACTTTAGCACAGGTTTGGGAGTGTTATTAGACCTGTCTCACATCTCGTGCTGTCAGCTTCACAGATGATTTCCACCTCAGGCTCCTCAGCAGTTTACATGTTTTCAGCCCATTGCCATGGCCTTTGTCCTGCTTTGGGACCAAACACTGCAGGGGTGGTTAGTTAACCAATCCTTTACTCAACTCTGCTCAGTACATGAGAGAGGCATGAGCACAGCTCAGTCCAAATACAGCTGGAAAAGAGGGACTAAGTCACAGAGCAGCTATTTATGTAATGGATAAATAGTCCCATGGAGTAAGTGCCTCTCTCCAATTCACCCACACGGTTATATTGATCCTTTTTTGTCTAGAACCCAGATGTTGGTGTCTTTGTGGGTCATTGTTGATGCTCGCCATTTCCACAGAACTTTGAGTGAAACGGAGAGTTTCAAAGTTAAATATTTCACAAGCTTTTTATGGAACTGGGTGAAAAACAGCAGGGTGTGGTTGGTCATCAGCATTTTTCATTCAGTCTTCTACCATCTTCTATGAGCTTGTGCAGATTTGGCCTTTCTTCTCTGCTGGAGGAATCTCAACAGAAAGTATGTGTTTCTGGGGAGGATCAGGGGAGAATTTGGCTCACAGAGCTTGTTGTTAATGAGGCTTGAGAGGTCATTGTGCCTGAAAGAGGCATAGATGTGCCCAGGAGAATACATCAGCCACCAAAAAAACAGACTTGATCCTTGAGGAAAGCTAAAAGAAAGCCCTTGAATGCTTTTGATACCTCGTTAGTTTTAACAGTTTTGTCATCAGTTTATTCCTGCATCCTGGCAAGTGGAGTTTCATCAGGTGCTGAAGCAGTTTACACTAGGAAAATGGCATTTTGCCTCCAAGGATGGAGCCAAGAACACTGTGTAAAACCTCAGCACTTTTCATGTTTTATGAAACCAGATGAGATGGATTAAATCTACTGCTTTGTACTTTCACTTTCTTTCTCTTAAAATATGACCTCCTAAACTCCCAGAAGACAGCACCCCTCTGTAAATGCCATCTGAGCTAAAGCACTGCTGTGCAGGAATGGAGGCCTGGCCATTATATGCAGTCAGAAAACAAGAATGGAAATGCATTCAGCAGGTCTCATTTAGTTCTCACTAGCTGGCCAAACAGAAAGTTATTTCCCCTGATTGTCTCGATAAATTACTGGAATTCCCACCTACCCACTCCAGAGGACCTTGGGTCACCCTGATAGTGTAGAAATCCACATCTCTGTAGACCCTACAATCCTTGCTCAGATTGCCAAGGTAACTGGAGTCACAAAGGGATTATATTGATCAGAGACAAAAAATCTTGTATAACTCTGGCACTTTCTGCCCAAACATTCTTCTAGTTCTATGCACACATGCAAAATGCTGATTTTTTAATACCTCATTCTTCACAAATGCTTATGGAGAAGTAGATTGGCCAGCAGTTATAAAGACCTTTATGGAAACCATTTTTTATTCAGATTTATTTCCTAATTTAATGTCAAAGAAATCATAGTCACAACACAAAAACTAGCAACCTTGGGATTTTGGTTTCTTAATAAGTGGCTGGCTGCTGGATGAACATTAGATTGCATTCCTGAGAGATTATACCTAACAGGAATGTAGTTTGGGTGACTGGTTCAAGGTGGCATCATTTTGAAATAGTTTTAAGATCTAAGGCACTAATTTAGAAAAATGAACCTGCAGTAATTGCATTAAAACAAATAACATCCCCTGGCTTAGCTGTATCAAATTGATCAGAGGATATATTAATTTTCCACATGAATAATTCCTGGTCTTTTTTTTAGTTCAGCCAGCTCCCTCATAGCCTCTGTGCCCACTCTTTCAAGCTTTTGCATGTTATTCCTTCACTCACATTTAAATTTGTATGAATTGTTTCATTTGTTATGAGTTTCAGTACATATGAACATTGTTTCTCATTGTTCAATGAGATAAAATATACATTAAATTTTCAAAAAGCTAATATACTTCCACATAAGTATATGCATTAATAAATGAAGTGTCTTTTTCGAGTGTCTGTTGTGGTTGATATAGCAGGAATATTAATGAGCATCAGAGCTATCAAGTCAGCATATGTTTACTCTTAAAAATAAGTTAACCACTTAGCCCCTTTTCTGCTTTCTCTGGATTTGCCAATGCATGGATCAGGGTCTTCTGTCCTGCATCTGTGCAAGGTTCTGAAATTTTGTGTCTCTTGAAGATGCTTCCTTGTTCATTAAGATGAGATCTTCATCTTCCCACAGGATAGCCC